>NC_090324.1:191322513-191624872 GCF_040869045.1 Eurosta solidaginis
CAAATTGGAAAAACTAACACCTTGGAAGGAGAAAAGGTAAATAACGCATATGCATACCCAAATGCAAACTCAATCGCAAACACAAACCACAGGAATTATGTTCAGCCACTAAACAGAATGCATTATTTTCAAACAACCAACGTACGAGCAATTTTGACATATTTACATCCTTCATACATATATGGCTACTTCATGGTATCCTCTACAACGCATAAAAGGGTGGAATAAATTGGGCAATTTAGCAGCAAAACGGGACCGGAAGATACCTTTTCAATTGGCGGCGTACCGTTTGAGGTGACAGCAAAACTGGCAGCAATATAGAGTATAAGTATAAAATATAGAAACAAATTGGGCAGCCTTTATGGACGCTAAACCATTAGCAAAAACGAAAGTTTTTGCTTAGGAATTTTTTTTAAAAAGTAGGACTTGAAATTAAAAAACAAACAAAAATAAAATAAAATAAATAATAATATTATGTAAAAGGCTTCTTTCAATGAAAATTTCCTTGAAAAAAGAGAGAAGTAGCAAGAAAATTAAAATGTCTTATTTGAAAAAGAGAAAAAATTTTAAATTTTAAAGAATTTTTTTTAATAGCTTGAAAAAAAAATTTATAAAAAGGGTTCAGTAATAATCATTGCTATGCAAGAAATAAAAACGGAAGAAGAACTCCAGAGAATTTTTAGAAAGTGTGAAGACACTATAAGAGAATTTATAAAAATCTTTGGGGAAACTCTTAAAAATCGTAATACTATTAAACAAGGTCCGACACCAATTACTATAGAAGAGTATTGGCGACGGAACCAGTCTAATAAAAAGGAAGAAATTCCAGGGATACCTACCCCAATAATCCGAAAAAGAAAACGGGGCGGTAAACAATTCAAAATAAAGAAAGAAATTGCTGAGACCTATAAGCTATTAAATTTAACTACAAACACTACAGGTAGGTTAAAATTAAAAGAAAAAATTAAAGAATTAAGAAACAGGAAATAAATAATTTAGTTGAAAAAAAAAATGTTTTTTTGAAACGCTACATTGCTAACAATTAAAGAAATTTTTTTTATTTGAGTAAATTGGAATGTCAGGTAAATATTGAGAATACCCCATTAAATGGGATGGTAATTGTAGATGAAGGAAAAGTAGGTTATGAAAAAAAGCTGCAATGGTTAAAACCATTTTGGAAGAACATAGGAATGCAGAGGGAACCTACAATAGAAGATGTAAAAAATCCTACAACAAGGGAAGAAGAACCCATTAGAATGATGCGAATGGTTTTTCCAAATGAAAAAAAAATTTTTCATTAATTCGAAACAAATAGAAGTAGAAACTTACAGAAGAAAAAATTTTAAATAACTAAATTAGGAATGAAAACAAAAAAAACAAGTAAGAACGGGACTTTCTTCGGCTGTGCCGAAGACTTCATACCTTTCATGAATGGGGCTGAACAATAATCTTATCCCGTTCGTAATCTCCGAATAATCGGATGTATAAGATAAGAAATATATAGTGAACAGATCTACATACCTTAACGATTTTTAAGATAAATATAAAATAAAAAAATAGGTAGGTAATCTGTGTGAGGATGCAAAGCTTCACTTTTTTTGTGGTCTGCATGTAAAAACTATGACTACGAATCACGTATTTTAGAAATATATGACGTAAACGTAACTATTTGATGAAATTTGATGAATTTTGAAGCTTCTAGCCGTAAAAAGGGGAAAAATTACAGTTTATATGAAGTATATAATATATATACCACCGATCTCTACGATTTTTTCAGACAACAATAGATGCTATATACGTAAGCAATCGGTGAAATAGCTGTTAAAATGGGGCTAAAATTTGCGAAAATATATATATATACTATATATATATACTATATATACCACCATATATATACTATATATACCACCGATCTCTATGATTTTTTCAGACAACAATATATGCTATATACGTAAGTATTCGGTGAAATTTGAAGCTTCTAGCTGTTAAAATGGGGCTAAAATTTTCGAAAATATATATATATACTATATATATATACTATATATACCACCATATATATACTATATATACCACCGATCTTTATTATTTTTTCAGACAACAACATATGCTATATACGTAAGCATTCGTTGAAATTTGAAGCCTCTAGCTCTTAAAATAGGGCAGTAATTACGAAAAGTTCCTTATCTGAACAATCGGTTGTGGGGGATATATACTATATATACGACCGATCTCATCAATTTTTTCAGGCAACAATATGTGGAATATACGAAAGTATATGGTGAAGTTTGAAGCTTCAATCTGTTAAATTGGGTAAGATATTACAAAAATCCTCTTTTTCTGAAAAATCGGTTGTATGGAGGATATATGCTATAGTGGTCCGATCCGGTCGGTTCGACAAATGTCTAATCGGACACCCAAATACACCCGCTCACCAAATTTTATCAAGATATCTCAAAAATTGAGGGACTAGTTTGCATACAAACAGACAGACGGACATGGCTAAATCAACTCAGCTCTTCAACCTGATTATTTCGGTATACTTAATGGTGGGTCTATCTATCTTCCTTTAAGGACTTACAATTTTGGTTTCGTGACGAAATTAATATACCATTTCATTTTCATGAAAGGTATAAAAATAGGTAGGTTCTTTGTGTGAGGATGCAAAGCTTCACGTTTTTTGTGGTCTGCATGTAAAAACTCTGACTACGAATCACGTATTTCAAAAAAATATGACGTAAGCGTAACTATTTGATGAAATTTGATGAATTTTGAAGCTTCTAGCCGTAAAAAAGGGGCAAAAAGGACAGTTTATATGAAGTATATAATATATATACCACCGATCTCTATGATTTTTTCAGACAATAATATATACTATATACGTAAGCATTTTGTGAAATTTGAAGCTTCTAGCTGTTAAAATGGGGCAGAAATTGCGCAAAGTTTCTTATCTGAACAATCTGTTGTAGGAGATATATACTATGTATACCACCGATCTCAATGATTTTTTCAGACATCAATATATGCTATACACGTAAGCATTTGGTGAAAAAAAATATATATATTTACTATATATATATACTATATATACCATCATATACATATTATATATATCACCGATCTCTATGATTTTTTCACACAACAATACATACTATATACGTAAGCAATCGGTGAAATTTGAAGATTATAGCTGCTAAAATGGGGTAGAAATTGCGAAAAGTTTCTTATCTGAACAATCGGTTATATGAGATATATACTATATATACATCCGATCTCTATGATTTTTTCAGACAACAATATATGCTATATACGTAAGCAATCGGTGAAATTTGAAGCTTATAGCTGTTAAAATGGGGTAGAAATTGCGAAAAGTTTCTTATCTGAACAATCGGTTGTATGAGATATATACTATATATACAACCGATCTCTATGATTTTTTCAGACAACAATATATACTATATACGTAAGCATTCGGGGAAATTTGAAGCTTATAGCTGTTAAAATGGCAGACAACAATATATACTATATACGTAAGTATTCGGCGAAATTTTAAGCTTCTTGCTGTTAAAATGGGGCTAAAATTTGCGAAAATATATATATATATATAAACTATATATACCACCATATATATACTATATATACAACCGATCTTAATGATTTTTTCTGACAACAATATATGCTATATACGTAAGCATTCGTTCAAATTTGAAGCCTCTAGCTCTTAAAATAAGGCAGTAATTACGAAAAGTTCCTTATCTGAACAATCGGTTTTGGGGGATATATACTATATATACGACCGATCTCATCAATTTTTTCAGGCAACAATATGTGCAATATACGAAAGTATATGGTGAAGTTTGAAGCTTCACTCTGTTAAATTGGGTAAGATATTACAAAAATCCTCTTTTTCTGAAAAATCGGTTGTATGGAGGATATATGCTATAGTGGTCCGATCTGGTCGGTTCCGACAAATGTTTAATCGGACACCCAAATACACCCGCTCACCAAATTTTATCAAGATATCTCAAAAATTGAGGGACTAGTTTGCATACAAACAGACAGACGGACAGACGGACATGGCTAAATCAACTCAGCTCTTCAACCTGATTATTTCGGTATACTTAATGGTGGGTCTATCTATTTTCCTTTAAGGACTTACAATTTTCGGTTTTGTGACGAAATTAATAGACCATTTCATTTTCATGAAAGGTATAAAAAAAATTACAAATTTTAGAATTAAATCATAATCTAAGCCATATATAGGCTGGTAAATAAATAAATAAATAAAAATTTAATACAAATTTTCTTTATTAATTTCTAAAACATGGCGTAGTGGAAAACCATATTAAATGGTATCCTAATAGGTATTGCAGGATACGAAGTTGGTAAGGAAAATACCGAAAACAATTTTGAAAATAAGTTGGTAAAGTATGATCCAAAAACAAGTATAGAAAATAAAGAAAACCTTTCTGATAAATGGTTAACTATTTTTGGTTGTGTAACTACATTTTCAATTGTCGCAATTGCAATTCTAATAAAAAATTATATAAAAAACAAGTTGAGACAATTGAATAATGTACAAAGAGTTTAACGGAAAATTCAATACAAAGAGAGATGAATACATGGCAAGAAATCTATGATAAATTAACAGAAGAAAAATTAAAAGCCGATAAATCATATAAGTGCATAAACAAAAATACTACCATAAAAACAAAAACGATAGCAAAACATTTGAATATAATATTAGAAGCTTTAAATGTTATAAAAGATTTGATCAGTAGAGTAAATGACATACTTACTAGCGATCACCAAAAAGAAGCTCAACAAATTTTTTCAACAGTACGGGATAAATTAGTATCCTCATTAGCAAGATATGACATTGAAATACCCATACCAACCACAATTGAAGAAAATTTCCAGATTGACTTTAATTTAGCTTTATCAGGACTTGCACGAAACCGCACTCCATCACCACCACTGAGTCAGACTTCATCGGTGGAAGAAAATAAATTCTCTAATTGCCCAGCTATAAATATTATAGTGACACAAACAGTAGTTGAATTCATCAAAACTGCTTCATCAGTACTACCAGAGTTTGATGGTAAGCCTGAAAATATGCATAGTTTCCTATATGCTCTTGATATCCTAGACCAAATTAAGGATTGTCACGAAGCCTTAGCAATAACCATGATAAAGACAAAGCTAAAAGGCACGGAAAGGAACTTCATAAGTAACGAAAATACAATTGCACAAATAAAACAAAAACTAAAAATTGCAATAAAGGGAGAATCAGTAGAAGTTTTAACAGCTAAACTCCTGAACATCCAACAACGCAGCAAAACTGCAAACCAGTATACTGCTGAAATAGAAAAAATTACTAGGTCATTAGGAGGAGCTTATATCTCGGACGGACTAAATCGAGACTTAGCAACGAAATACCCTACACAAGCAGCAGTAAAGGCTATGTGTAAAAACTGCTCAAATGATTAATCAAAAATGATAATACAAGCAGGAACGTTCACGACAATGAACGATGCAATTTCCAAATTTATAAATATGTGTACAGAAATTACAGGCAGCTCAAATACAATTTTAAACATTCGTCAACAAAACCAGTACCGAAGTAATTTCCGTGGAGGTTACCGCAGTAACAACTATGGAAGTTACCGAGGTAGAAGTTTCAGACCTCAGCAACCCGTGGTCAAATAGCAATCCCCAAAGGGGAACAGATTCCCAAAATAACAATAGAAGTTACAACCAAACCAGAAATATACGCAACTGCACACATCAGCAGGAAAACCAGCATACTCCACTTCAAGAGCAATAAGCAGAAAAATATGTGTACTAAATTTACACTTAAATAGCTACATATCCACTAAACCGACTCTAAATAACTCAGTTTCAAACCTCCTTGTAGATACAGGAGCAGATATTTCAATAATAAAAAAGAACCAAATAGATAGTCATTCAAAAATAAATACAACACAAATAATAGATTTGAAGGGCATAGGTCAAGGCATCACCACACAATAGGCACAGTCCAAGTGGACTTAAAAGTGATGACCTTCTGATTTATCGTAAATTTCACGTCGTAGAAGACGATTTCCCAATGCGATGGAATCATAGGTTTAGACCTTACTAAAAAATATAATTGCATTTAAGACTATGGAAAAACAGAGGATAAACTAATCCTAAGACCATATGAGTTTCCACAAACAATAACAATGCACCTCACAAACTGTCTGTCCGTAAATACAATTACGATCCCTGCCAGATCTGAAGTCATTAGAAAAGTAACAGTAAACACTGATAGCAAAAACATCTTCATACCCCATCAACAATTATCGGAAGGAATTTTTATAGCATACACAATCACAAATAAAGATCAATCTTTCGTCAGAATTATCAACACGACTCATAAAAACACAACTATTCGCAATTGCAAAATAAATACTGAAAATTTAGATGACTACATATTAATTAAAACAAACACACACAATAAACAGAGTAATGATACAGAAAAACTAAAAAGATTAACCAAAAACTTTCCAAAATTTGTAAATTCTCAAACAAAACAAGATAAGTCAATTAACATCATTATGCACAGAATTCATAGATATTTTTGCACTAGAAATAGAACCAATTTCTTCTAATAATTTTTATAAACAAAAACTACACATGAAAGACGAAACCCCAGTTTACATAAAAAATTATAGATTGTCTCAGACACAAAAAGGGGAGATAAGCAAACAAGTTAATAAGCTAATCGAAGATGATATAATATGGACACTTACATACATAAATATTTACACAAACAATTTACACAAACAACACAACCAACTTACACAAACAATATATTATTACACTTACCCTTGATTAAAATACTCACCTTTGCTAAAATACTTACCTAATGAAATACCCTGCAAATGTGGTAAAATACTTACCTTAATGAAGCACCCTGTAAACAAAGTGTTTAGGCCAACAGCCCAAACTCAAAACATAAAAGGTCGCCCTCGCACTTTTTCTTATGTTGTTAACAGTGCCGGTCAAACTGTTTATGTTAACCATACAAATGAACATCGCTGGAATAAATAAACAGTTTGACTGGCAAGCGGTATTGACCTGTTATACATTTTTTACTTCACTTGTTTTCACACACCAAGTACAAAAGACGTATCCCGCCGCAGTTCCAGCTTCAACCAAAAGGTAACCTGCATATATATATATAATATATTTTTGTGTTTAATCATTATGTTCAATAAAGACTATTTTTGATTCTTAATACTAATACCAACTTTTCTTGTTCTTTTCTACACTATATCTTGACCGGCACCATCCCTGAGCTGTGGCCCGAATCAATGTCTTGGCTCAATATTAATGATATTCTCGATAGGTTTTCAAACCTTCCTAGGGCTTTAAGAGTTATATCATATACTCAGGTTTTTTCATAGATCGAATTCTAAAGCTAAAGATTGTAGTCAACCTGAATCTTATTTAATTTCCTCAGATGAAATTAAAGCTACAACAATCCGTTTAATAAAACTTGCTCAGAAGCAATATTACGGATCAGAAATTTCAAGTTTGCAATTCAAAACACCAATTGGATATAAAAGCGAAATACTTTCTCTCACTCCATATCTTGATGAAGGCGAAGTAGTGAAAACGGGTGGATGACTTGGTGCATCCAAATATACTACCGAAACTGAACGCCATCCCATAATACTTCCGTACAATTGTAGGTTTACACGTCTGTATGTTCAGTTTGTCCATGAAATGTCTCTCCATGGTGAAAACCAATTAATGCTGCGCATCATTAGAACTCAATACTGGATACCAAAAGTTAAGACCATGATACGATCCGTAATTCATAATTGCAAGATCGGCACGATCTTCAAGAAACGATGTCAAAATCAGCTCATGGGAATTCTACCTCAAGAACGCACCACCTTTTCGCATTTTAATACCAGCAGGAGCTCCACACATGGGGGGATTATGGGAAGCGGGAGTGAAAAGCTTTAAAAGCCACTTCAAAAAAGAGGCCTTAAACAACAAATTCACTTTTGAGGAATTTAACACGTTGTTATGTAGAATTGAGTCGTGTCTTAATTCTCGCCCTCTTAGCATCGCTTCAAATGAACCATCTGACCTTGAGCCTCCAACACCTGGACACTTTCTGATTGGAGGACATCTATTTGCACCAGCGGAAATCAGCATTGATGAAAATATTGCCTCAATTGTCAATCGCTGGCAGAAACTCAAGGCGCTGCATCAAAACTTCTGCAGAAGATGGAAATCAGAATATCTTTCGGAACTACAGAAACGGATAAAATGGAAGCATCCTAAATCAAATATGCAAGTCGGAGATATGGTGGTTATACGGGAAGACAATCTTCCTTCCAACGAATGGAGATTGGAGCGTGTTATTAAGTTACACCCTGATTCAGACAACCGGGTTCGCGTTGTGGATATAAGGACTGAAAGGGGCAAGTGTCAAGACCACTTGTCAAACTAATATTACTACCACCATATACCGCGGAAACCGAAAATACGACAGACCCTAATCTTCAGCAGTAACGCTACAATTGGAGTTAAAAAATCTCCACACAACATCAAAATTTCTCCTAACAAAACTAAGCAACTTCAACAAAACTCATAGTTGAAACAAAATTTTCTTTTTTTTATCAAGCCTAATGCTACATATGTACATGTACATGCTTGTGCACATGGGTGGTGTGATTTTCATTTACAAAAGCAACAATATTTTGCTACAATTGATGAACACTTTTTATTATTAAATCTTAAATTTTTAATGCGTTTTTTTACACACTCACTACCAATTGAGGTTATCAGGTATTCGCTACCGAAAACATGTGCACAAACATATACACAATGGCTATGTACATTTGACTGCATGGAATCATGAAAGAAAATTTTTCGGGTCTGCTTAGGCAATCAAAAGAAAGTTCGTGGGTTCGCAAACCACATATGAAATAATGAAATTTCCCTCAAATAAATATTTTCTTTGTTCTTTTTGCCCAATGCATTATATCTAAGGGTGCTCACATCAACATAATTTTTTATTTTTGTTACGAAGAAACGAAAAAAAGGATAGTACAATGGCAAAGGCAATGTTACCTAAATTAAACAAAATCGCTGCCAATTACATTGCATACACCTGTTTTTATCAAAATAAACATAAAAACAAAAATCACGGAAATAAAAATTTTTCAATTAAGGACACCCTAATATAATGCACGGCACATAGCACAATTCCTTTTTACTTTTCGAAGTAAAAAGTTTATATACTAAACAAAAGCAAAGAACAAAAAAATTTTCTAACAAAAAACAAAACAGAGGAGAAATTTCGGATTGCTCGGTTCACCCTAATGCAACATATTGCAATTAAGTTTTTGCTTTTCGAAGCAAAAACCAACACAAAAAAAAAAACACTTAAAAGAAAAAAAATTTGTTTTCTTTCACACTAAACTACACATGATGTCACTCCAGATCGCATGATTTTATTGCGGATCGTTGCAAAAAACAAAAAAAAAAAACACAATCACACACTTTTCACTATGCTGGTTACTCTGCTTTGGTGGAGGATTTTTTTTGTGACCTTTCATAGGCCTTCATTATCAAATTTTTTGTTCCTCTCTTTTCATTTTCAATATATATGTATATACATATGTATATTTTATTGTTTCACTAAAACGCTTCACAAACACGAAATAAACACTAAAGATTCGCGATTTACATTTTTCGCCCGCACGCGTACTATTTTTATTGCAATTACACTTGTATCGCAATCACAAAACAAAAAATCACTCGCGAACACGTTTGTTTCATTTCGTTTTTTATACTCAGTTGAGCAGAGCTCACAGAGTATATTAAGTTTGATTGGATAACGGTTGGTTGTACATATATAAAGGAATCGAGATAGATATAGACTTCCATATATCAAAATAATCAGGATCGAAAAAAAATTTGATTGAGCCATGTCCGTCCGTCCGTCCGTCCGTCCGTCCGTCCGTCCGTCCGTCCGTTAACACGATAACTTGAGTAAATTTTGAGGTATCTTGATCAAATTTGGTATGTAGGTTCCAGAGCACTCATCTCAGATCGCTATTTAAAATGAACGATATCGGACTATAACCACGCCCACTTTTTCGATATCGAAAATTTCGAAAAACCGAAAAAATGCGATAATTCATTGCCAAAGGCGGTTAAAGCGATGAAACTTGGTAGATGGGTTGAAGTTATGACGCAGAATAGAAAACTAGTAAGATTTTGGACAATGGGCGTGGCACCGCCCACTTTTACAAGAAGGTAATTTAAAAGTTTTGCAAGCTGTAATTTGGCAGTCGTTGAAGATATCATGATGAAATTTGGCAGGAACGTTACTACTATTACTATATATGTGCTAAATAAAAATTAGCAAAATTGGATGAAGAACACGCCCAATTTTTAAAAAAAAATTTTTTTAAATTCAAATTTTAACAAAAAAGTTAATATCTTTACTGTATATAAGTAAATTAAGTAAAAATTCAACTCCAGTAATGATATGATGCAACAAAATCCAAAAATAAAAGAAAATTTCAAAATGGGCGTGGATCCGCCCATTTTCATTTAGTTTGTCTAGAATACTTTTAATGCCATAAGTCGAACAAAAATTTACCAATCCTTCTCAAATTTGGTAGGAGCATAGATTCTGTGACGATAACTGTTCTCTGTGAAAATGGGCGAAATCGGTGGAAGCCACGCCCAGTTTTTATACACAGTCCACCGTCTGTCCTTCCGCTCGGCCGTTAACACAATAACTTGAGCAAAATCCGATATATCTTTACTAAACTTAGCCCACGTACTTATCTGAACTCACTTTATCTTGGTATAAAAAATGGCCGAAATCCGACCATAACCACGCCCACTTTATCGATATCGAAAATTACGAAAAATGAAAAAAATGCCATAATTCTATACCAACTACGAAAAAAGGGATGAAACATGGTAACTGGATTGGTTTATTGACGCAAAATATAACTTTGGAAAAAACATTGTAAAATGGGTGTGACACCTACCATATTAAGTAGAAGAAAATGAAAAAGTTCTACAAGGCGAAATCAACAGCCCTTGGAATCTTGGCAGGAATACTGTTAGTGGTATTGCATATATAAATAAATTAGCAGTACCCGACAGATGATTTTCTGGATCACCTGGTCCACATTTTGGTCGATATCGCGAGAACGCCTTCACATATACATCTAAGGGCCACTCGCTTTTAAAACCCTCATTAATACTTTTAATTTGATATCCATATCGTACAAACACATTCTAGAATCACCCTGGCCCACCCTAATGGCGATATCTCGAAAAGGCGTCCACCTATAGACCTAATGCCCACTCCCTCTTAAAATGCTCAGTAACACCTTTCGTTTGATACCCATATCGTACAAACATTCTAGAGTCACCCCTGGCCCACCCTAATTGCGATATCTCGAAAAGGCGACCTAATGTCCACTCCCTCTTAAAATGCTCAGTAACACCTTCCGTTTGATACCCATATCGTACAAACATTCTAGAGTCACCCCTGGCCCACCCTAATGGCGATATCTCGAAAAGGCGTCCACCTATAGACCTAATGCCCACTCCCTCTTAAAATGCTCAGTAACACCTTTCGTTTGATACCCATATCGTACAAACATTCTAGAGTCACCCCTGGCCCACCCTAATGGCGATATCTCGAAAAGGCGTCCACATATAGACCTAATGCCCACTCCCTCTTAAAATGCTCAGTAACACCTTTCGTTTGATACCCATATCGTACAAACATTGTAGAGTCACCCTTGGTCCACCTTTATGGCGATATCTCGAAAAGGCGTCCACCTATAGAACTAAGGATTACTCCCTTTTAAAATACTCATTACCACCTTTCATTTGATACCCATATCGTACAAACACATTCTAGAGTCACCCTGGCCCACCTTAATGGCGATATCTCGAAAAGGCGTCCACCTATAGACCTAATGCCCACTCCCTCTTAAAATGCTCAGTAACACCTTTCGTTTGATACCCATATCGTACAAACATTCTAGAGTCACCCCTGGCCCACCCTAATGGCGATATCTCGAAAAGGCGTCCACCTATAGACCTAATGCCCACTCCCTCTTAAAATGCTCAGTAACACCTTTCGTTTGATATCCATATCGTACAAACATTCTAGAGTCACCCTTGGTCCACGTTTATGGCGATATCTCGAAAAGGCATCCACCTATAGAACTAAGGATTACTCCCTTTTAAAATACTCATTACCACCTTTCGTTTGATACCCATATCGTACAAACACAATCTAGAGTCACCCCTGGCCCACCCTAATGACGATACCTCGAAAAGGCGTCCACCTATAGACCTCATGCCCACTTCCTCTTAAAATGCTCAGTAGCACCTTTCGTTTGATACCCATATCGTACAAACATTCTAGAGTCACCATTGGTCCACCTTTATGGCGATATCTCGAAAAGGCGTCCACCTATAGAACTAAGGATTACTCCCTTTTAAAATACTCATTACCATCTTTCATTTGATACCCATATCATACAAACACATTCTGGAGTCACCCCTGGCCCACCCTAATGGCGACATTTCGAAAAGGCGTGCACCTATAGACCTAATGCCCACTCCCTCTTAAAATGCTCAGTAACACCTTTCATTTGATTCCCATATCGTACAACTAGAGACACCCCTGGTCCACCTTTATGGCGATATCTCGAAACGGCGTCCACCTATGGAACTAAGGATCACTGCTTTTCAAAATATTCATTAACAGCTTTCATTTGATACCCATATCGTACAAACATATTCTAGAGTCACCCCTGGTCCACCTTTATAGCGATTTCTCGAAAAGGCGTTCACCTATAGAACTAAAGCCCATTCCCTTTTAAAGTACTCATTATCACCCTTCATTTGATACCCATATCGTACAAACACATTCTAGAGTCAGCCCTGGTCCACCTTTATGGCGATATCCCTAAATGGCGTCCATCCATAGAACTATGGCCTACTCTCTCTTAAAATACTCTTTAATACCTCCCATTTGATACACATGTCATACAACCACATTCCAGGGTTACCCTAGGTTCATTTTCCTACATGGTGATTTTCCTTATCTTGTCTCCATAGCTCTCAACTGAGTATGTAATGTTCGGTTACACCCGAACTTAGCCTTCCTTACTTGTTTTCATTAATTACTTACGGAAGTTAATGAAGCATGAAATATATCGATAGTACAAACAATCGATACACTAGTAGGGTAGCATAAGGGTGTTGACACATCATCAATTATTCGTAAGGCTACATGCTTCACATATGGAAAAGCATGACGTAGACATTTACATTTTTGAGAAATGAGTTAGTAATCAAAAATAAATGCTATAAATGCTTGGAAATATATAAATTAGACATTGTTTGAGAAAATCCTTCCTGTTAATGTTTGGGTTGCCCTAGTTTCTGTCTTGGGGGTCCGAGGGTATCATTTGTAAAACAAATGAATATCAATTATATTAAACTACAATACAGCTATCGTGTATTTATATTTCGCATACATTACCCTGCTTCCACCAACAACCCCTTATAAGGTGAAGTTCACATTTACCTTATCAGAATTGCTCGCCAACCAAAATACGCTCGCTATGTCGACAAAACCGATAAGGAAAGCGACACCCTCTCCATTAATGCATCGGAGGTCGAAGCAGAGTCCCCTGCAGCGGAAACGTCTGCTTTCCGTCCGGAGGCCTCAGGTGGAGTGGAATCATCTGCATTCTATCCACCTTCTACGAGCGGATTGGAAATGAAAACTTTCCAACTGCGACGTTTTCGTCCTCTACTTCTACATGAGGTGATCGCAAGCGGATTGGAAATGCAAACTTTCCAACCGCCCAAAAATAGCTACAAAGGAAAAGGCAAGAAGAATCGACGCAAGCAGCAAGCGCATCATAGTCGCGCCGCAAGGAGAGTGGAATCACCTGCATTCCACCTCCATCCAACGAGTGCCTTGATTAATTGTAAATACCTTTCTTATACAACATATCTTTTTACAAGAAAAAAAAATTATTTTAATACTGCTTATGCATATACATAAGCAATCATATATTTTATACATACATACATGAAATAAAAATGAATGTGCCACTGAGATTGAACCATCTACATCTATTATTTATTTTTCTTAAAATTTGGACTTTAGGTAATTCAAACGGAACCTGAGCTGAAAATAGGTTTAAGCTTAATTTAAACAAATACTGGGAATCAGCGGCGGAATATGTCCAAATAAATCTTGCGTATCGTAAGGGGCCGGCATGTTTAGGCCAGCAGCCCAAACACGCCCTCGCACTTTTTCTTATATTGTTAACAGTGCCAGTCAAACTGTTTATGGTAACCATACAAATGAATATTGCTGGAATAAAAAAACAGTTTGACTGGCAAGCGGTATTGACCTGTTATAAATTTTTTACTTCACTTGTTTTCACACACCAAGTACAAAGGACGTATCCCGCCGCAGTTCCAGTTTCAACAAAAAGGTAACCTGCAAATATTTATATATATATAAATTTTTGTCTTTAACAGCTCAGGGATGGTGCCGGTCAATATATAATGTAGAAAAGAACAAGAAAAGTTGGTATTAGTATTAATAATCAAAAATAGTCTTTATTGAACATAAAGATTAAACACAAAAATTTATATATATATAAATATTTGCAGGTTACCTTTTGGTTGAAGCTGGAACGGCGGCGGGGTACGTCCTTTGTACTTGGTGTGTGAAAACAAATGAAGTAAAAAATGTATAACAGGTCAATACCGCTTGCCAGTCAAACTGTTTATTTATTCCAGCAATGTTCATTTGTATGGTTAACATAAACAGTTTGACTGGCACTGTTAACAATATAAGAAAAAGTGCGAGGGCGAGTTTGGGCTGCTGGCCTAAACATGCCGGCCCCTTACGATACGCAAGATTTATTTGGACATATTCCGCCGCTGGTTCCCAGTATTTGTTTAAATTAAGCTTAAAGCTATTTTCAGCTCAGGTTCCGTTTGAATTACCTAAAGTCCAAATTTTAAGAAAAATAAATAATAGAAGTAGATGGTTCAATCTCAGTGGCACATTCATTTTTATTTCATGTATTTATGTATAAAATATATCATTGCTTATGTATATGCATAAGCAGTATTAAAATTATTTTTTTTTTTCTTGTAAAAAGATATGTTGTATAAGAAAGGTATTTACAATTCATCAAGGCACTCGTTGAATGGAGGTGGAATGCAGGTGATTACACTCTCCTTGCGGCGCGACTATGATGCGCTTGCTGCTTGCGTCGATTCTTCTTGCCTTTTCCATTGTAGCTATTTTTGGGCGGTTGGAAAGTTTGCATTTCCAATCCGCTTGCGATCACCTCATGTAGAAGTAGAGGACGAAAACGTCGCAGTTGTAAAGTATTCATTTCCAATCCACTCGTAGAAGGTGTGTAGAATGCAGATGATTCCACTCCACCTGAGGCCTCCGGACGGAAAGCAGACGTTTCCGCTGCAGGGGACTCTGCTTCGACCTCCGATGCATTAATGGAGAGGGTGTCGCTTTCTTCATCGGTTTTGTCGACGTAGCGAGCGTATTTTGGTTGGCGAGCAATTCTGATAAGGTAAATGTGAACTTCACCTTATAAGGGGTTGTTGGTGGAAGCAGGGTAATGTATACGAAATATAAATACACGATAGCTGTATTGTAGTTTAATATAATTGATATTCATTTGTTTTACAAATGATACCCTCGGACCCCCAAGACAGCAACTACGCTAACCCAAACATTAACAGGAAAGATTTTCTCAAACAATGTCTAATTTATATATTTCCAAGCATTTATAGCATTTATTTTTGATTACTAACTCATTTCTCAAAAATGTAAATGTCTACGTCATGCTTTTCCATATGTGAAGCATGTAGCCTTACGGATAATTGATGATGTGTCAACACCCTTATGCTACCGTACTAGTGTATCGATTGTTTGCACATCCGATATATTTCATGTTTCATTAACTTCCGTAAGTAATTAATGAAAAAAAACGAAATGAAACAAACGTGTTCGCGAGTGATTTTTTGTTTTGTGATTGCGATACAAGTGTAATTGCAATAAAAATAATACGCGTGCAGGCGAAAAATGTAAGTCGCGAATCTTTAGTGTTTATTTCGTGTTTGTGAAGCGTTTTAGTGAAACAATAAAATATACATATGTATATACATATATATTGAAAATGAAAAGATAGGAAAAAAAATGGGATAATGAAGGCCTATGAAAGGTCACAAAAAAAATCCTCCACCAAAGCAGAGTAACCAGCATAGTGAAAAATGTGTGATTGTTTTTTTTTTTGTTTTTTGCAACGATCCGCAATAAAATCATGCGATCGTGGAGTGACAACATGTGTAGTAGGGTGTGCAGTGGTTTTTTTTTATTGTGAAAGAAAAAAATTTTTTTCTCTTTTAAGTGTTTTTTTGTGTTGGTTTTTACTTCGAAAAGCAAAAACTTAATTGCAATATGTTGCATTAGGGTTTACCGAGCAATCCGAAATTTCTCCTCTGTTTTTTTTTTTTTTTTTGTTTGTTAGAAAATTTTTTTGTTCTTTGCTTTTGTTTAGTATTTAAACTTTTTACTTCGAAAAGTAAAAAGGAATTGTGCTATATGCCGTGCATTATATTAGGGTGTCCTTAATTTAAAAATTTTTATTTCCGTGATTTTTGTTTTTTACTTATTTAATTTTTGTTTTAATGTTTATTTTGATAAAAACGGGTGTATGCAATGGAATTGGCAGCGGTTTTGTTTAATTAAGTAACATTGCCTTTGCCATTGTACTATCCTTTTTTTCGTTTCTTCGCAACAAAAATAAAAAATTATGTTGATGTGAGCACCCTTAGATATAATGCATTAGGCAAAAAGAACAAAGAAAATATTTATTTGAGGGAAATTTCATTATTTCATATGTGGTTTGCGAACCCACGAACTTTCTTTTGATTGCCTAAGCAGACCCGAAAATTTTTCTTTCATGATTCCATGCAGTCCAATGCACATAGCCATTGTGTATATGTTTGTGCACATGTTTTCGGTAGCGAATACCTGATTACCTCAATTGGTAGTGAGTGTGTAAAAAAAACGCATTAAATAATTTAAGATTTAATAATAAAAAGTGTTCATCTATTGTAGCAAAATATTGTTGCTTTTGTAAATGAAAATCACACCACCCATGTGCGCAAGCATGTACATGTACATATGTAACATTAGGCTGGATCAAAAAAAGAAAATTTTGTTTTGTTCAATGCAATATTGAACTTACAATTTAGAAAATTTGGTTTTTCACTTACGTGGATAGCAGGAACAAAACTCATGTGAGGTTATCCGGCAAAACGGGCCCACCCTATCGTTTGGTGGCAATTAGATTTCTTGTGTCTCAAGCACAGTAGAAAACTGGCACGGCTGCTGAATTGGATTACCTTCCTTTCTCTTCTTTAAATTCACAAAACTCAGAAAGTTGGTTTCAATTGTAATTTAATACAATGTTAAGATTACATTTACAATATAAATTTGATTTACACAGTTTAACTTTAGTTTTAAAGGATTTTGTAGGTGTGTATTTAGCGAAAATATAGAGATGAGTCATTTGTCACTTGCGAACTTGAAGTCAGCTGCATAGCCAAGATGTTGAAAAGCTGTGTTCCATTGGTGTAAGGATCCAATTCGTTTTACCAATCAGATAATCGTTACTCCAAATTGAGAAGTTTTCGGAATCGATTGGTGGTTTATTTGGTTGATGGTTTGATAATGTCAAACATACTCCCCGCGTTGCACCAAGTAAAGGGGCAAATGCTTGGTTGCGAAAAAGGTGAAATTAAGTTGTATGTCGTTTTGCTTTGGGTTGAATGTCGGAATCTTCTTCTGTTTGATTCACAGGATTAGGAAGTAAACATAGTTTATTTATAGGGCGATCCAGAGTAGTGATTGCGGTTTTGACGGTAACTACTCGGGTTAACCCATCGCGACCGGGATGTAGTTTTATGACCTTCCCTAATGGCCATTTCGATGGAGGGTATCTTTCGTCGATGAGAAGAACAATTGATCCAACTTGAATGCAGGTTGTAGACAGTTGCCATTTATAACGCGATTGTAGTTGCTGCAAGTATTCCTTTTGCCATTTCTTCCAGAATTGTTCAGTTAGCCGCTTTGTTAGTTGCCAATGTGAAAGGCGAGATTGAGGCACCTGAGTTAAACTCGGCTCAGGTAAACTGGCAATGGGTCCACCAATGAAAAAATGACCTGGTGTTAGGTAGTTCATATCATCAGGATCATCCGTAATTCTGCACAAGGGTCGAGAATTGAGTACAGCTTGAATTTGTCGTAAGGCTGTTGTAAACTCTTCAAATGAAAATAAGTAGCTCTTCATGACGCGTTTCAAGTGATGTTTCATTGACTTTACTCCGGCTTCCCAGTGACCGCCGAAGTTTGGAGCAGATGGTGGATTAAAACGCCATTGGGTTCCATCCTTTGACATCTCGCTTGATGCTGAACTGAAAAGTTGTCTAAGTTCTTTGTCAGCGCCAATAAAGTTCGTTCCTTGATCACTAGTTAGTGTTTTGCTTACGCCGTAGATTCCGGAAAACCGTTTATAGGCTGCAATGAAAGCTTCAGCTGTATAATCAGTCACTAGCTCAAGATGTATGTATGAGGTAGCCGAACAAATAAAGAGAGCAACATATGCTTTATATGTAGTGCGAGTGCTACCGCGACGTTCTTTTAAAGTGAATGGACCAGCGTAGTCCACCCCGGTATGCTGGAACAAACGAGCGCTATTGACTCTCGACGACGGGAGTTGTCCCATAAGTTGTTGCTGGCGTTCAGCTCGGTATCGAGCACATACGATGCAGCGAAGCATTGATTCTCGTACCGATGCGCGGCCGCCCAAGATCCAGAACCGTTGTCGGAGTAAGGCGAGCGTGGAACTTGTGCCTCCGTGGAGCGTGCGAAGATGGGTGTCTAGAATAATCAACTTAGCTAAGTTAGATTTTCGTGGTAAAATATATGGATGTTTCGCGTCATATGGTAACGCGGAGTTTTCGAGGCGTCCCCCAACTCGAAGAAAGCCGTCAGAGTCCACAAATGGATTGAGGTTACGAATGGAACTAGAAGGTTTGCAACCGTAGTTTTGGTTTTAGATAGAAGCTTTATTTCTTCCTTGAAAGCAATCTGCTGGACGAATTTTATCCAAAATAGTAAAGAGTCCTGCATTTCTGCAACTGATAGCCAATTGTCATCGCTGATCATTGGAAATCGGCGAGCCTTGTTCGCGAATCGGAAACACCATGAGGTGACGCGTAATAATTTGGTCAAGTCTGAATAGTAGTCGAGTAATGCTGATTCGGAATCATCAGTTTTAGTGTGAAATGTGGATTTGTCTTTCCTCTTCCTTGCTTCTGTTTCTGCTTGTTGGGATTGAGTGAATTTATTTGTCGGCCAAACCTAGCTATCCAACTTAAGCCACTGGGGACCGTGCCACCAGGGTTCGTGTGAATGCAATTGACGAGGCGTCATACCACGTGATGCACAATCCGCAGGGTTTTCCTTACCCGGTACAAACCTCCAACTTGCCGTTGGTAGCCTTTCTTGAACGAAGCTCACTCGATTCGCTACAAAGTCCTTCCATTTTGAGGGATGGTTCGTGAGCCAAGTGAGGGTAACTGATGAATCAGTCCAAAGCCAGACAGAGGCTGATGATAGATTGAACGCATCAATAACATTATGTGTTAGTCGAGTGAGCAGGACTGCTGCGGTGAGCTCAAGACGAGGAATTGACATTCTGGAAACAGGAGTTAGTTTGGTCTTTGCTTGAACCAAACTCACTGTAATGTTGTCCTCATGTAAAACTTTAAGATAGACGACTGCGCCCATGGCTGCGAGTGATGCATCAGAAAAGCCATGAATTTCCACTACAGCAGATTTAGCAAGACCTAGATGCCGAGGAATTGTGAGAATGTGCAAGTCTTGGAGGCTAGACTCAAAATCCTTCCAAGAGTTTTGTAACGAATCAGGGAGTTGTTGATCCCATTCAAGCTTGTGAAGCCAGAGATTTTGCATGAGAATTTTTGCAGTGACTACTACCGGAGAAATAAATCCTAGAGGATCAAATATTTGTGCAATCTTAGATAAGACATTGTGTTTTGAAATGGTCTTAAGAGGAATAAAGTTGTTATAAAAATGAAAGCTGTCAGACTCGGGATTCCAGCTTAAGCCGAGGGTTCGAATAATTTTTGTTGAATCAAACTTGATGTTGGTTTCAGTAGCCAAGAGGCTGGGCTCCAGATGTGTGAGGATCGCCGGTTGATTGGTACTCCATTTCTGAAGATGAAATTGACCAGCGTTGCAAAGTTGTATAACTTGGTTGACCAATTCAATGCACTGCTGTATAATGTTAGCTCCACCGAATTCGTCGTCTACGTATCGACCGAGTGATAGCATTGGAGTCGCTAGTGGAAATCGATGTCCTTCATCAATCACAAGCTGCTTGAATGCTCTTAGGGCTAAGAAGGGTGCACAAGCTTGACCATAAGTTACGGTGCGGAGATGGTATTCGACTAACTTCCCATTTGACAACCATGGTATTCTCTGTAAATCCCAATCATCCTGGTGAACCAAGACGCGACGATACATTTGTTTAACATCAGCCGAGACTACGTATTTGTAACTACGAAAATAATGTAAAACATCGGTAAGATCAGTTTGGAGTTTTTCCCCGGTGTAATCTATGTCGTTGAATGACTTGCCGCTCATTGTTCGAGCTGAACCATTAAAAACAACTCGTAGTTTAGTAGTCGTACTAGATGGTCGGAGCACACCATGATGAGGCAAATAGTATATGATTGATTTAGGTACGTAGTCATCAGGGACTTTGGACATATGAAGACTGGTTTCGTAATCGTTCAAAAATTCAGTATACATTCGGGCGTATTCCGGGTTTGCGATCAGCCGTCGATTTAAAGAAAATAGGATACGAACTGCGTTGGATCGTGCATCCCCTAATGCTGAAACGGATTGTTTCAGAGGTAATCGGACAACATACTGTCCAGTTTCGGTGCGTGTGTGAGTCCTTTGGAAATGCGTTTCGCACGCCTCCTCTTCTGGAGTCAACTTAGATCTTAGGGTGGTAACCTCCTCCTGTTGCCAAAACCTTCGGATGAGAGTATTTATTTCGTCATCCTGCGAGCAATAATGAACACGGGCTGAAAGCATTGCTGGAGTTTCTGCGATTGATCCAGAAAGAATCCAGCCAAAGACTGTAGCTTGCGCGAGCGGCGTATGTGTTGGACCTTTCCGAAGACCATTTTGTAAGATTTCGGAGTAGACGTCAGCGCCTAAAATCATGTCAATTTTGCCAGGAGTGTTAAATGTTGGGTCAGCAAGTTGTAACCCCTTAAGGTGAGCCCAGTCAGTGGATTTAGATTCTCTCGACGGTAAAAATGCAGTAAGCTTAGGTAAAATGAACGCAGTGACAGTGCACGCGTATCGCTTTGTCGCTAATGAATTTAAATTGACAGATACTACTCCGCGAGTAGTGGAAACATGGGAAGCGCCTACGCCAAGAAGGCTAATTGCGGCCGCTGTACGCTTCAATCGAAGAAATTGAACCATTCTTTCACTGATAAATAACAGTTCGGAACCTGGATCAATCAATGCGCGCGCGATGTGACGCACGTGTTCAACTTGAATTTCTACGAGTGCAGTTGCTAACAAAACATTGGAGCGTTTACAAACTCCTGCGGTGGCATGGTTGACGACAGCAGCTTCCTCACTACTGTTTGACTGCAAATCACTCGATTGAACGTTTGATGATTGTAGGTCATCAGACTCTGCTGTCACGTGGTTGACAGTAGATTTGGTAGGTTTTGATGAAACGATTTGTAACAACGTATTGTGGCGTTGTTTACACTTACGGCAGGTTCCTTTTGACGAGCAATCCTTTAACATGTGAGGGCCTAAGCAGTTAAAACATAGTTGTTTTGATTTGACAAAATCTCTTCGTTAAGTAGGATATTTTCGTTCAAAGGTTGGGCATTGAATCAACTTATGATTATCGGCGCACAAACAACATCGCGATGATGAAGTTGACGAGGTTGTGGCATGACTTTTCGCCTTGTTATTATTTTGCGACTTAACGGAATCATGACGATCGATGGTTTCAAGTGCAGCAGCACGAGCTTCGATGAACTTGGTGAGAGCGGAACGGTCAGTTGGGGTAGCGGATGCACCTTGGTCAAGCGCCCATGCTTGACGTGTGTTTGAGTCGAGGCACCGAGTCACAAGGTGGACAATCATGATGTCCCAGGAGTCGACAGGAGCTCCAAGAGCTTTCAGAGCGGACAGGGTTTCGGAGACAGTTGAGAGCAACCCTTGTAACCCTTTTGCAGACGGCTGCGTGAGCTTTTTAATCGTAAATAAGGCTTCAAGTTGAGTTTCAATAAGAACACGTTTATTCTCATAGCGTGCAACTAATTTATTCCATGCGGGAACGAAGTTATCAGGAGTAATTGCGAAGGTGGCTAGAAGACGCGCTGCTTCCCCGGACAGGCTTCGCTTAAGATACTGTAACTTTGTGACATTGTAGAGAATCGTACTCGACCCGACAAGTGAAGTATACATATCGCTGAAAGATCTCCAATCTCTGAAGTTTCCATCGAACGTGGGAAGAACCAATTCAGGTAATCTTGCTCGGGTGGATAAGGCAGGGGCTACTAAGGAAGTTTCGGCAAGGACAGATCCGTCGTGTGGATTTGCTGCGTTGAAATCAGCAAGTTTTTCTAATAAAACTACCTTTTGTTGATCGTAAACTTCGTACATACTAGCGAACACGTTGTTAGTTATGTAATCGCTATCTTTTATAACCTCAAATTTTAATGCGTATATTGATTCGTGTTCACGTTCAATTCTTTCCCAAGTTTTTTCCAGGTGGTCAAGGCGCGATTGAATTTTAATTTTGGTTAACTCCGCTACAGAGGCCTTTAATATAGGCTCAGCGGCGATTTTTAATAATTCAAACCGATTTTGTTGCAATTGAACTTTGGACTCGAGGGATCTGACTTCGGCCATGTTGGGGGAACTAATTTTTCAACAGGAACCGTTGCTTGTGTTTGATTAGCCAGATCAAAAAATCCGGCTCGAAGGACCAGCTTGTTCAATGCAATATTGAACTTACAATTTAGAAAATTTGGTTTTTCACTTACGTGGATAGCAGGAACAAAACTCATGTGAGGTTATCCGGCAAAACGGGCGCACCCTATCGTTTGGTGGCAATTAGATTTCTTATGTCTCAAGCACAGTAGCAAACTGGCACGGCTGCTGAATTGGATTACCTTCCTTTCTCTTCTTTAAAATCACAAAACTCAGAAAGTCGGTTTCAATTGTAATTAATACAATGTTAAGATTACATTTACAATATAAATTTGATTTACACAGTTTAACTTTAGTTTTAAAGGATTTTGTAGGTGTGTATTTAGCGAAAATATAGAGATGAGTCATTTGTCACTTGCGAACTTGAAGTCAGCTGCATAGCCAAGATGTTGAAAATCTGTGTTCCATTGGTGTAAGGATCCAATTCGTTTTCAGATAATCGTTACTCCAAATTGAGAAGTGTTCGGAATCGATTGGTGGTTTATTTGGTTGATGGTTTGATAATGTCAAACATGTTTCCACTATGAGTTTTGTTGAAGTTGCTTAGTTTTGTTAGGTGAAGTTTTGATGTTGTGTGGAGATTTTGTAACTCCACTTGTAGCGTTACTGCTGAAGATTAGGGTCTGTCGTGTTTTCGGTTTCCACGGTATATGGTGGTAGTAATATTAGTTTGACAAGTGGTCTTGTCACTTGCCACCTTTCAGTCCTTATAACCAGAACGCGAACCCGGTTGTCTGAGCCAGGGTGTAACTTAATCACACGCCCCAATCTCCATTCGTTGGAAGGAAGATTGTCTTACCGTATAACCACCATATCTCCGACTTGCATATTTGATTTATGATGCTTCCATTTTATCCGTTTCTGTAGTTCCGAAAGATATTCTGATTTCCATCTTCTGCAGAAGTTTTGATGCAACGCCTTGAGTTTCTGCCATCGATTGGCAATTGAGGCAGCATTTTCATCAATGCTGATTTCTGCTGGTGCAAATAGATGTCCTCCAATCAGAAAGTATCCTGGTGTTAGAGGCTCAAGGTCAGATGGTTCATTTGAAGCGGGCTAAGAGGGCGAGAATTGAGACACGACTCAATTCTACATAACAACGTGTTAAATTCCTCAAAAGTGAATTTGTTGTTTAAGGCCAGTTTTTTGAAGTGGCTTTTAAAGCTTTTCACTCCCGATTCCCATAATCCCCCCATGTGTGGAGCTCCTGCTGGTATTAAAATGCCAGCTTAATGCCTGATGGGAATATTTTGCACCGGCAAGAAACTCCTTAAATTCAGTTTTTAATGAACGTGATGCACCGACAAAGTTTGTTCCATTGTCATAATAAATGCTTTTTGGGCATCCTCGTCTAGCTACGAATCTGGAAAGAGCGGCTAGAAATGAGGAAGTGCTCAAATCACTAGTGGCTTCTAAATGTATGGCCTTAGTAGAAAAGCAAACGAACAGACAAACGTAACCCTTTGAGGTACGACACCCGCGCCCACTGTAACTCTTAATATCGGGGGGGGGGGGGGGCCGGCGAAATCTACCCCTGTATTGGTAAATGCTCGCGAAAATGTTCTTGAGGTAGAATTCCCATGAGCTGATTTTGAGATCGTTTCTTGAAGATCGTGCAGATCTTACAATTATGAATTACGGATCGTATCATGGTTTTAACTTTTGGTATCCAGTATTGAGTTCTACTGATGCGCAGCATTAATTGGTTTTCACCATGGAGAGACATTTCATGGACAAACTGAACATACAGACGTGTAAACCTACAATTGTACGGAAGTATTATGGGATGGCGTTCAGATTCGGTAGTATCTTTGGATGCACCAAGTCGTCCACCCGTTTTCAATACTTCGCCTTCATCAAGATATGGAGTGAGAGAAAGTATTTCGCTTTTAGATCCAATTGGTGTTTTGGATTGCAACCTTGAAATTTCTGATCCGTAATATTGCTTCTGAGCAAGTTTTATTAAACGGGTTTTTGTAGCTTTAATTTCATCTGAGGAAACTAAATAAGATTCAGGTAGACTACAATCTTTAGTTTTAGAATGCGTTCTATGAAAAACCTGAGTATATGATATAACTCTTAAAGCCATAGGAAGATTTGAAAACCTATCGAGAATATCATTAATATTGCTTGAAATTGCGGTTGCATGTACTTGCACGCGTTTTTCTTCAATATTCGTGTTAAAATCCAAATCTTGGGTCGGCCACTTTTCCTTCTCTTCTTGGAGCCTAGAAGGACCTTGCCACCACAGAGAATTGTTGACTAAGTCCTCGGCTAGTATTCCTCTACTGGCTAAATCTGCTGGATTTGTACCTGAATCCACGTGATACCACGATGAACTTCCAACTTTGTCGACGATTTTTGTAATTCGATGCGCAACGAAAGTTGACCATGAGCACGGAGGTTTTCGTATCCAGGCCAGCACGAGTATCGAATCTGTCCACAGGTGAATGTTTTGTTGACCTAAATCAAGGTTAACGCAGATAGATTCGGTTATTTCCGATAATAATAAAGCTCCGCAAAGTTCCAGCCGAGGAAGTGAGATGGTTTTGACTGGAGCTACTCTTGTTTTTGCCAAAAGCAGATTCACAAATGTGGTTTTGACTGGAGCTACTCTTGTTTTTGCCAAAAGCAGATTCACAAAGGTGCCATCGTTGGTTTCCACTCTCAAATACACGGCTGCACCATACGCTTTCTCGGAGGCGTCGCAGAATCCGTGGATTTCGACCTTTTCTGTTGAGAAAAGGATACCCATAGCGGTATTCGTATTTTGTCGATCTCCTTGTACGTATTGGTAAAATTTTTCCACCTGTCTAATGTTGAAGACGAAACGGTTTCATCCCAGCCAGTACTATCTAACCAGATATTTTGCCTAATCATTTTCGCCACGATAATTGTTGGAGCTAACCACCGATAGTAGATAGTATCGCTCTTTTTGTAAGCTCGGTATTCTCTTCTATAGATTTTGCTTTGAAGTAAAACTGATCGGAATGAGCATTCCACCTAATACCGAGCGCCTTTACACTACTTGAATTCTAAGAAATCTTCGCTCAGTAGATGAGCTTTGGGAATACCCTGTAATATTTCACTGGAATTTGAAGTCCATTTTCGTAATGGAAAACCAGCTGAACTTAAAACTCCGGAAATTTCATCTCTTGCTCTGATCGCAGATGCTATAGTATGCCCTCCCGAAAGAACGTCGTCGACATACATATTTTTTCGTAGGATATTTGAGCCGATTGGATGAGATTTTTCGGAATCATCAGCCAGTTTAAGTAAAGTCCCTATTGCTAGATAAGGAGCACAACTGATACCAAATGTCAGTGTTTTGAGCTTATACAGACTGATTTGATCATCTGGACTTGAGCGGAAAACTATTCTTTGGTATCTTGTATGATTATCATCTACTAGGATTTGCCTATACATCTTCTCAATATCGCTATTGAAGACGTATCTGATAAGTCGCCAGCGAAGAATTAATGTTGGTAGATCAGCTTGAAGCACAGGACCAGGAAGAAGAACATCGTTCAGGCTGACACCATTCGAAGAGCATGAAGAAGCTTGAAAACAACTCTAACTTTGGTAGAGATGCTTTCTTCTTTTATTATTGCATGGTGTGGTAAATAGTAATTATCGACTGCATTGGCCGATTGAATCGAATCTAATCTTGACATATGCCCCATAGTCTCGTATTCTAGTATGACTCTATTGTACTCTTTCTGTAAAGTCGCGTTTCATTTTTATAGAATTGAGAGCACGCTATTCTTAATAATGGACCTAGATTTATCTCTCCTGGGAATTCTGACGTGAACGGAAGCGACACAATGTATCTTCCATCGGAATTCCGCTGCGTTGCGCTTTGATACATTTCCTCACAATATGTATCTTCTAATGTGGAGGCTTTAGCTTTCGGTGTGTCTTCGAGCTCCCAAAATGACCTTAGCTGCTTGTCTAAAGCCACCTCATTGTAAAAGGATACCCGATTATGATTGGTTGGACTGGCTGCATCAGCACGACCAGTCAGTATCCAACCAAAGACAGTTTCTTGAGCTAAAACTGTGCTAAGAATATTTTTTTTGATACCGTCTAATATGATTTGCGGATAAATATCCCCGCCCAGAACAAGATCAGCTGGCTCATTCACGAAGAAACTTTTATCCGCAAGCACGAGATCAGGGAATGATTGTTGTATTAATGCACTAACATCGCATGTTGGCAAGTTACCTGTCAAATGTGGTAGAACTAGAACTAAAGCGTCAATAGAAATTAGTGGGTCAACTCGGGACCGCAACTGAACGGCGCATGCCTCTTTTACCTGCGTAGAAACTGAATTATTGATGCCCGAAACTTGAGCATGCATCTTCCGAGTTGGCAGGTTGATTCTTCGTCTGAGTCTTTCACTGATAAAAGAGCATTCAGATCCCGAATCTATGAGAGCTCTGACCGAAAAATCTGTACCATTATAATGAATGGTGACGCGAGCTGTGCCTAGTAAAACCCCTTTACTGGTATTAATAAAATTAGATTTTACAGTAGTTTAATCTTTCTGCTTTTTTTTGTTTTGCAGATTCATTTTGAGATTGAGCTTGCTTTGAAGTGCACGGTTGGTTGCTCATCCGATAAATCTGCAGAATTATTTGCCTGTGTAGGTTTTGCCTTACTTGTCTGTAAATGCAGAAGGGTATTATGTCTTAAATGGCAGTTGCTGCGATTGTGCGCACTTGTGCATTTTGACACTGAATGCCCCGATGACAGACAGTTTAGGCAGAAGTGATTTCTTTTTATGAAAGCAAGTCTTTCATTTGAGTTCAAATTTTTGAACTTTGAACATGCATAAATTTTGTGATCATTGCTTTGGCACATTTTAAAAGTGCCTTTAGCTGCACTTGCTTGGAAAGCGCCAAGTTTCTTTGGGGGATGTTCAGAGGCCTGCTTTGAGTTTTGTACCTTTTGAGGTTTTGTACTCTTTGTACCTCTTAAACCTGAGACTGATTCTAACGTTTGAAAACGATTTGTCAGAAATCGGTCCATATCCGCCCACTTAGAAGTTTCTGTCTTGTTTTCTACGGAATGTTCCCATAGCGAAAGGGTCTTATCAGGAAGCTTAGTTGAACATAAGTATGTAATAATTGGATCCCAATTAGATATGTCAATATGATGACTTACTAACGAGGATATGCAATTATTTATGTCCCTTTGTAATCTTTTTATTGAATTACCGCATTCAGTTTCGACTGACTGAAGATTGAAAAGAATCTTTAATTGGGTGTTGACTAATAATCTCTTATTTTCATACCTGTCGCACAAATTTTTCCAAGCTATATCAAAACCATCATTCGTCAATTCGCATTTCTTAACGATTTCTCTGGCTTCACCTTGAGTTTTTTGTATGAGATAATATAATTTTTGTACTGGCGACAGGCTTTTATTTAGAATATAAATGGCCGTGAACATGTCACGAAAAGTTGGCCATGACAAATAATCACCTTTGAATATATCAGTATCACAAGGTGCTAAATGCAAGTTGCGTGGCGTGAAGGCAGTATGGTTTTCCTTCTCTGCCTTCTCAAGTTTTTCTGCCAGGTCATTTATTTTTGTCATAGACCGCACAAAAACAGTATAGCACGACTTATTTTTTTCTAATTGCCGTAACATTCTTCTCAGATATATTTTCTGATTGTAGTAACGCATCAAAAGCTTATTTAGCTTTTTCCCACATCAACTCCTGCTGCTGAATTTTCAGCGAATTTTTGGAGTGTTCGCTAGTGGCTATGCTTAAAAATTCGATGTCGAACTCAATAATTGTGTCAACTAAGCGGTTATATGCTTCCATATTGAAAATTAAAAAAAATCGAAACAATTGATTTTTCAAAAAAAAAATTTACGTACACAGAGACAGAATCTGTGGAATTGTGGAATTGTGCTAATATAAAAATTAGAAAACGCTTTCCATTAACAAAACGAACCCAACAAATCGAATAAAATTCTAATAAATTTACAGTAAAATTTCGTATGCAAAATATTTATTTTGAAACAAATAAACTCAAATTTAATAATTTTCAGAGTAAAAAACCAGTGGACTGTATGAAATATATATACGTATAAATATATGTGTTAAAACCCAAAGTAATTGCTCGCCAACCAACTGTGTGCTTGTGTGTATGTATGTATGTAGCACAGTATTAATTTAAAGTAAACGCAAGTGAAAAATATTCCGTCAACTAAACCGATGCTCAAATTAATTTGTTTTATTTTTAAAGTGAATTAAAAGTTAAGGCCAAGTGATTTTTGTGAAACTAATTTTACTTTAATTAAACTGCGATGAACCAAAACTCAAAGTGTGAGGTTAATTACACAGTGCAGTGGTGTTTTTGTGGTCTGTTAATAACAGATAAGTGCACGTTATATAAATGTTAATCGAATTAATCTATTTCTGAAAATTTACTTGCACTTTTCTATTAAATTATTCCCAAACACTGTTTGTACAAATAATTGTGTGCAATAATGCAACAGCGAAGACCCTTAAGCCGTGTCAAATATTATTTACCGTCGGCGGCAAGCAATATTGGATGGTCAAAAAGGCTATTTGTACAAATCAAATTTAATTTTGTTTTTGTTTCACAAATCACTGGCGTACTTTTCACTTTCACTAATTTTTAATTTATTAACTAATGTGCTCACTGAAATAACCACGTACCTTTATATTTGTAAATGTGTCCTTGATGCAGTGGATTCAATAATATATAAACAAATGGATTTTATAAATTGCTGTGTAATTGTTGGATGAAAAGTTGATGTTGCTGCTGCTGATGTTGCCGCAAATATCTCCTCACAGAATAACTCCTCGAAAAATACCAAGTATATACTACTGAATTTCCGCTGCAATTGACACGCAATTAAATAGTTAAACACTGTGTGTTGTTGGTTCGCAAAATGTTCGCTGTGATGAAAAAACGGATTGAATGGACCAATGTCTTGGCCGGGCCACAGCTCAGGGATGGTGCCGGTCAAGATATAGTGTAGAAAAGAAAAATAAAAGTTGGTATTAGTATTAATAATCAAATATAGTCTTTATTGAACATAAAGATTAAACACAAATATATATATATATATATATATATATATTTGCAGGTTACCTTTTGGTTGAAGCTGGAACTGTGGCGGGATACGTCCTTTGTACTTGGTGTGTGAAAACAAATGAAGTAAAAAATGTAAAACAGGTCAACACCGCTTGCCAGTCAAACTGTTTATTTATTCCAGCGATGTTCATTTGTATGGTTAACATAAACAGTTTGACTGGCACTGTTAATAATATAAGAAAAAGGGCGACCTTTTATGTTTTGAGTTTGGGCTGTTGGCCTAAACACAAAGAATTTATAAATTTTTGCTTATTGTAATTACCGTGCACTCAGCTTTGTACATTACTTTTACATACATACTTACATATAAATAGTTACCGTTTCCTAGCTGTGAAGGAGGCTGAAAAATTTAGAGCTTAAGAGATAAGTTTGTTCGTTATCAGCTACCGTCCGCTAATGTACATCATCTTAGATCGAATTTTTTTTGAGTGAAGTTATTAAAGTTCAATAAAGTAATTTTTAGTAAAAAACAGTGCGTCTTCCTTTGAAAAAAAGTGACAAAAAAAGTGAGGTGCAAGTAGCGCCATAGATCCCCAAAAACCCTACTTACCCGTTCTTATACATGGTCCATTGCGGCCATCAGTGAATCAGTGACCTATAAGAAAAAATAGAAAAACTTAAAACCCTAAATGCAAGAAAAAAATCAAAAAAAAATATAAGAGGTTGAATAAAAATAATAAGTGCAAAAAACCCCTAAGATATAAAAATTTATAAAATACTTACTTGCGAAAAAAGACCAAAATGTTCTTACTTACCTTAATTCAAGTGTATACTTATGTACCTATGCTAGTGCAAAAAAAAAAATAAAAAATAAAATTTCAAAAAACTAAAAGTAAAGTCAAATACTTACCCGGTACGTGCGCGCTAAAACAAACTGCAAATAAATTTAAACAAACAAAAAAGTGAAAATTGTAGAAAAAATGTACATTTACTTAAAAATTATAAAGTGCTGAAAATAAAACAGGTTTAGAGTAAATTAAAATTGGGAAAAATTACCCGAAGAACGAAACATTTTGGAAAACAAGGTGCTGAAAAGAAAAGAAACAAATACAAAGTGCGGAAAGTGATACAAGTGCTAAGAAATAGAAATAAAAGAAATTTATATTGAAAACTAAACAAAAGGAATTTACCGAAAAAGAAAAAAAAATATTATTATAAAAAACGGTACACCCTAGTGGACAAATTGTTTAGCATATATACGTGCAAAGTGTCAAAGTATATTTACAACAAATTTAAAATAAAAATTTGTTAAAATAATTTTATTGTCTCCACGAGCAGTATACCTGCATAAGTGGACCAACAACAACAACATTAAGAGGCAAACCTCCAACAACACAGGAAAATCACCAGCACAGGAAAAGCAATAACATTATACGCAATCACGGTAAAACCGGTGGTAATAAAACATAAACGGAATGCCAAAGTGAGTACATCCTGCACAAATCATTATACGTATATCGATAAGTACAGCAAACTCCAAGCACGCCAATATCAGTACATTATACCCGTTGGTACATAACATCAGACTCTGGATAAAAACCAAGTACAATATCGTCTAAACCCAGTAGTTCGTACATAGGTATATAGTTTAAAGCCCATAGCGGTTCCCCTCAAAAAGCTGTACTTATACCCATAATATATTTCACAAAAACGTATATATTACTTACCCATACCACATACACTCTCCCGTTAAATCACTTTCACTCAAAGTTAGTTGCTACCCAAAAAATTGCATTTGCATATATTTTTGCAGCAAAAAACACTAAGAACTTCATTTATGTACTGGCTTATATAAGCTCCGCCCACATTTTTGCACTTTACCTAACTCAGAACGCAATAAACCTAGTAACTCTTTTGACCCATAAAAATCGATACTAAAAATTGCACACCCTAATACCCAATTATTTAAAGCTGAACGTTTTCACTCACCATTCACTGAAAAGCAATTATAACACCACCCACTTCTGTTTATATTTTCGACTGTGATACTCTTTATACATACACGCACACACTGGTACTTAGAAGCGCTAAGCCAAGTGAGATCCCACTCTCAATACAAAAGCCGGTCGTCACCACTTGTGTGAAACAAATTCCGCTACCCAAAATAGCACAGTGGGCCTGAGTAGATAAAATTACGATAAAATTACAGTGGAATAAACACTTAGAATCGCAGCAAATTTTCTATTAAAAATTTTAATATGACTGAGAAACAGGAGAAACCCAAAACCCTCCTGCACCTGTCAGGAGTAATCACCCGGTAAAGATCACTGTCGGAAGGAGAACTCGGGCCTTTTGAGAAAAAAGTCTTCTTCGAAGTGACAAAATTACACAAATTCTGCGAGAAATGGTGGAACTTGACGGAGGCGGACCACTCCGAAACTAGTCTCAAAATATGTCTCGATGATCTAAACAAATATGTAGACGCGGTGGAAACTGCATATGAAGAGGCACACTTTAACGTCACCGAGGAAAGATCCAAGGCAGCGTGTGAGCAAGCATACGACTCATCGCTCGGCACGGCGATGAGAACGAAACTTAAGATTAGTAAGATTATCACGACCCGTCAGACTACTCAAATCAATGCGACAGACCCCCAACAACTAATCGTGCAGACCCTCTCTGAACATCAACCCTATTTAAAAGTCCCCGCAAGCGACACCGAGGTCTTCTACGGTGGATATGAAGACTGGCCGTCGTTCCGAGATATGTTTACTGCCGTCTACATAACCCACCCTAAATTATCTCAGGCACTGAAACTTTATCACCCGAAAGCAAAAACCCGAGGCAATGTAGCTCTGGTCATTAAAAAATACCTCCTCAATAACCAAAATTTCGAATTAGCGTGGGGAGCACTCAAATGCCGCTACGAGAATCGCAGGATTCTCGTAGATAATCAATTAAAGACTCTGTTTAATATGCAAGCAATTTTTTCGGAAAATAGTGAAAGAATTCAAGATGTTCAAACCACAATTAACAACTGCATCTCTATCCTAAATGCGAACGATGTCTCAACCGCGAACTGGGACCCCATCCTCGTATATTTATGCTCCTCCAAACTCCCTGATGAAACCCTAGCTCTCTGGGAGCAGTCTCTAGACTCTAGAAAATAACTCCCACTTTGGTCAGAAATGGACAAATTTCTCACCACACGATACGAAGTGGTAGAACGACTCGGAACATGTAGACCCAATAAACCCCGCAACCCTAACCCTAGCTTTGCTCAAAGATCGTCTACGCCCCAAAACCCATTTAGGAATAAGACCCAAGCATTCCATGTAAACTCGAGGCACCAATTCTCGTGTAAACTCTGCAATTCCAACCGCTCGTTGATGACTTGTATAAAATTCAGAGATCTATTGACCAAAGAGCGAGGAAAATTTGTGAGAGACAATAATTATTGCACAAATTGTCTAGCTTGCTCAAATTTGGAAAAAGATTGTTGTAGCAATTTCACTTGTGTTTATTGCCAACAGCGACACCACTCTCTACTCCATTTCCAATCAAAACCCTACAACCAAAACCCAGCACAGCGGCCACAAAGGAGCAAGGCGTACACCACACAACACGTTGAAGACCCAGACACACCATCAACTTCAATGGATGCCAGTCGAACCCAATCAACACAAAACTCCAGCGTACACAACACAACATCGACTCACTTTGCGAGTAGTTCGGAAACTACTCTTTTACCAACCGCTTTAGTCACAGTGGCGACTAACGGCGAATACCACACAATTCGTGGGCTGATAGACCAAGGCTCCGAAAAAACCTTTGTAGCCTCTAGGATACAAGCACTCTTGCAACTACCGACCAAAGATAGTCATTATAAAATATCCGGGATGGGTGCTTCGGTAGTTGAAAACTCAAACAAGATCTGCGAAATAACAATTTGCTCGTCTGATCGGAAAATACAAATTAATACCCATGCGATTTTACTGCCCAAGTTGACCCACTTCCTGCCGAGTTTTAAAGTTACGAACGTGAATTTAAGGGAATTGTCAACAGTGCCACTAGCTGACCCGCAATGCATGAGCCCCTCTAAAATCGACATGGTAATAGGCAGCGATCTAACCCCACAGGTACTACTCCAGGGACTATATACCAATGTGAGTGATTCCTTATTAGCCCAAAATACGATATTTGGGTGGATACTCAGCGGACCCGTTAAAGAGCATGTGAACGCATTCTCTACCCACGTTCTCGAAAACTCCGACGATAACCTCAGCACATTGCTGCAGCAGTTTTGGCAACAAGAGGAATTACCCAGCACCCATGCCCTGTCCGAAGAAGACAAAATTTGCGAGGAACTCTACTCCGAAACCACACACCGCCAGGAAGATGGAAGATATGTGGTAAAATTACCCTTTAAAATGGAATTTCCTGATACCCTTGCCCTTGGACATTCAAAAATAGCAGGGCAACAACAAGACATCAGCGTAGAGAGGTCCCTGGAAAAAACTCCCACCTACGAGAAAAATACTCAGAAGTTCTGGAAGAATATATATCCCTAAATCATATGGGAGCAACTTCATCCTGCGAAGTCATCGATAAGGGGAAATACCTTTCATTTTATCTGCCTCACCATGCTGTCCTAAAACCGGACAGCAAAACAACAAAGGTGCGAGTAGTCTTTAACGCATCTCGAACTGCTAGAATGGCGTTTTTACAAATACGTCTTCAACGGCGATATCGAAAAGATGTACCGCCAAATACTCGTTTACCCGGAAGATCAGGAATTTCAAAGAATTCTTTTTCTGAGGGCCCCACATCTGCCGATGGAGGATTTTAAATTGAAGACTGTCACTTTTGGCGTCAACTGTGCTCCGTATATCGCCATACGCACACTACACCAACTCGCACAAGACACCATATCCACCCACTCCCTCGCCCATGACATATTACTACGAGAAACTTACGTAGACGATATACTTTCCAGCGATCATAATTTACAGTCCGCTATAAGCTCTCCGCATCAAGTTATCAAAGCGTAAAAACAGCCAGTTTTCGCCTTAAGAAAATTACGGCAAATCACCCTGATATTCTGAAATTAGTCCCAAAATCTGATCTGTTAGATGAAGATTTCCTCAAATTCCACGACTCCAGTTCAACAAAGACCCTCGGCATAAAATGGAACGCGATAACCGACTCCTTTTCTTACTCATATGACCCTCTTCCAGCAGCAAGCTCAAATAAAAAGCGTCAAATATTATCGGCGGTTGCGAAATTGTTTGATCCAAAATTATTCCAAGGAATGATGACACTGGTATTTGCAGGCCTCAAACCATCACAAGCATTTCTCTATATGGATGATTTAGTTGTACTAGGATTTTCTGAAAACCACATGCTGAAAAATTTAAGAGACGTGTTCTCCACTTGTAGGAAATACAACCTAAAGCTCCATCCAGACAAATGCCTATTTTTCAGCCAAGAAGTAACTTATCTAGGCCATAAATGCACAAGCAAAGGAATATTACCCGACCCAAGCAAATCTGAAACATTTCAAAACTACCCAACACCAAAACAGCATATGAAGTTAAAAGGTTCGTAGCGTTCTGCAATTATTACAGATGATTTATACGGAATTTCGCAGAATACTCAAGAAAATTAACTAGGCTTTGCAAAAAGAATATTTCCTTCGATTGGACAGAAGAATGTCAAAAAGCGTTGTCTATTTAAAGGAAGCATTAGTTAGTCCAAAACATTTGCAATATCCAGATTTCAGTAAAGAATTCTGCATAACAACAGACGTTAATGGGTATGCTTGCGGAGCAGTGCTTAGCCACGAACACGATGGTCAAGGTCATTCACAAAAGGTGAAACAAACAAAGCAACAATAGAAAAAGAATTAGCAGCAATCCATTGGGCCATAACCCTCATCAGACCATTTGTCTTTGGCAGAAAATTTCTACTTATAACCGACCATCGCCCTTTAACTTATCTTTTTTCGATGAAGATCCCTTCATCCAAGTTAACACGAGTAAGACTCGATTTAGAGGAATATGATTTTGAAGTGGAGTACATTGCGGGAAAAGAAAACCACATTGCGGACGCATTGTCTCGCATTAACATAACAAATTTAAAAGAAATATCAGTGGAAGCATGCAAAATAATGGAAGTCACAACTAGATCAACAGCTAAAAACATTGAAAATAATGTTAAAATTGAAGAAAGTAACACAGGGAACCCCAATATATATGAAGAGCTAAATAAATTTGAATTAAAAAGACGTGTCAGGCTCGTTTTCAATCCTCCGAAATTATATTTCAAAGAAGGAAAGAAAATTTGTAGCAATATAGATACAAGTAACCTAATTGTAGATGATAAAATTGACTTAGGACAATTCTTTATCAGGCTTGAAAAAGAAGCCGCCAATTTAGGTACAAATACAGTTGTCCTTAGGGGACAGATTGCTTAAAGGAAATTATACTGCAGTAGGAAAATTTATTGAAAAAGGAAATAGGGTTCTCAAAAATTTAAAAATAGCACTAACCCCAGAGGTTATAAATGTGACAAATCCCGGGAAAATTAAAGAAATTTTGCAAAAATATCATGACGATCCTATCAGTGGTGCCCACCCAGGAATAAATCGTATGATAAAGAAAATCAAACAAAAATAAAGCTGGAAAAACATGAGAGGTGACATAAAGAAATACGTAAACAACTGCATCCACTGCAAAACGAATAAAATTAATAAGCATATTAAAGAATCAATGACAATAACGGAGACACCTCCAAAGGCTTTTGATATTGTACAAATCGATACAGTCGGACCATTACCAAAATCGATGAATGGAAATGAATATGCAGTTCCCATTATATGCGATCTAACCAAATACTTAGTAACAATCCCAGTCCCGAGTAAACATGAGATAACAGTTGCTAAAGCTGTATTTGAGCACTTCATTCTGATTTATGGTTGCATGAAAACAATCGTAACAGACACGGGAACCGATACAAAAATAGCTTATTCGAAGAACTGTGCAAACTGCTAAAAATTGAGCATAAAACCTCAACACCATACCATCATCAAACTTTGGGCACTGTAGAGCGTAGTCCCAGAACGTTTAACGAATATGTACGTTCATACATATCCAGTGACAAAGATGATTGGGATGAATACCTCAGGTAATTCGCGTACTGTTACAATACGACACCACCGACCGTACACGGATATTGGCCTCTTGAGCTGATATTTGCGAAAAACCCCCCGACCTACGAATTTCTAGCGGAAAACAAAATAAGCCCGGTGTATAATCACGAGGCATATGATAAAGAAATAAAATACAGACTACAAATAGCCCAGCAACGAGCTAGGAAATTAGTTCAAGAGACTAAAGAAAAACAAAAATCAATTATGATAGAAGTAACTACAGTAGGGAAATAGGTATAGGTGATCTAGTATTAGTTAGAGAAGAAGCTAGCCATAAGCTAGATAGTAGATATAAGGGACAGTATAAGGTAAAGAAAATTGACAAAAATAACAATTTCACTTTGATACCACACAGGGTAGAAAATAATGATAGGAACAATAAAATTAAGGAAATAATAATACATAAGAATAAGCTTAAACAAATTTAAAACATCCTTTGATAACTTCAATAATTTAACACAAAACAAATAATCTTAAAATAAGCATTCCACTTTACTCATCACACATTAGATGTTTAAGCAATGGAAAACGAAAAAAAAGAAAATGTTTTTCAGCTTCTTGTTGGTATAAAATTATCATAAATACATAAAGGTTAAAGAATAATTTGTAAAGGCAAGCGGATTTTAGGTGGGTCGACACATTTAAAATCCGGCTGTGTAAAATAAGTGTTAAATAAGAACTTAATACAAAACATTATTCATAAGTATAATAAAAAAAAAAAAAAAATAAGCCAAGACAACATGTAAAAATAACAAAAATATCAAGGTCAGCATATTAGAAACAAAGTACACAAACTCTTTCATTTTCATATCAAGTCACCGTAGAATGCCAACAGCAAAAATTCAAACAAAGAGTCATATACAATTGTCCACAATTATATACGCCTCTTTTTTCTAAGGCGGATGGTGTAGCATTATGCCCTATGCCCTCCTATGCAATACATTTGTGGCATTATGCATTATGAACTTCTATTCCAATGCATTTTTTTATGAACCTACCACAAACAGTCAGATTACAATATTGATCCACATAAATTATGTTGACCCGACACAGCGGGAAGTCAACATCCATTGAATGCCGAACACAAAACCCATATCATTTCACACTTTCATAGTCTTACTCAATTAGTCACACTGATCAATGTACGTGCCGATCAGAATGTCTAATAGTCAGTGTTAATTTGTCAGTGAGAACCACCAAAATATTTTAACGCAACTATTTACATTGTTTCCATAAATAGGTCAATGAAGTAATATGCTGACTTTGCATACAAGTATTAGCAATGTACATATTTTTAGTTTGTTAGTGTTAGCAAAAGTATGTATGTGTAGGTTAAGAAAGTATGTATAAAAAGAGAAAGAATTTCATCAATAAATTCAATAATTGTCAGACGCTCCAACAGGACTCTTCTTTCTGTTAGTTTAAATATTTCATCCACAAAAAAAAAATCTCCAAAAATAAAATAGGCCTTTCCTAAAGTAAAATTTTCTCTTGATTCCATTTTCCTGTGACAGATCTAGTTTCCGAGATATCGGCGAAAATATGAAAATTCCCATTTTCGCAGAACACTACTTCATATAGGTAGGGCAAAAATTTGTAGTTTTCATTTTTTCGTTTTAAACTGTTGAATTATACATTATACTAATTACCATAAGCATTTCTTGCCTTCACCTCCTTTCAGTGTCTTCAGTAGTTTGGGCACTATGCCAAAAAACGTTGAAAAAATTTTGAGAAAAAACTAATTTTTTTACAAAATTTCAGATTTAACCACTTTAAAATCGGAAAAATTCTATCGACGAAAAAAAGTTAGCCCGCCTATGTTGTAGGTAATTTAACTACGAATATTTTGAGCATACCAGTACAACAATTGGATGTGCCGTTGAGACTATAGCCCCGTTAACTTGCAAGAGTCTATCCTACAATTTTTTACAGAAAAAATTTTTAATCAAACTACGTTTTTATTTTTTTATAACGTTTTATTATATACATATTTTTGCACGTTGAACTGTATTCAATTGAGTAATATGAGTATAAATCAGCAATTCTGTGAAAAACAACAGCAACAACAACATTAAATACATACATATCTACATCTAAAAATAAGTCAAATTGAGCGATTTTACCGTGGTGGTCAATAGTGAGGGACGTGGGTATTTTTAACTACCCGTTTTTAATTTTCTGGGCTTGTCTCCCGTATTATTGTCCAGCAATAATCTCCCATCATTTCTTAATTCCAAAAACCTTGGTAAGGCTTTTCAAAAATCATGAAGTCTTGGTGAAACCTTTCACCCTGCTCATCACTTTCAGCACCTAGGTTTGCGGGAAAATTATCCAAATTTGAATGCAAAAAATGCATTTTGAGGGACATGTTGCATTTCATAGCACTGTAGTTTTTCAACAAGGCTTTGACCATCTCTCTATAGTTGGGATCTTTGTTGTTGCCAAGAAATCCACTAACGACTTGTTTAAAGCTGTCCCAAGCCCCTGCTTCTACTGATGATAAATGATTCGCAAAATTTTCGCCTTTTAGCAACTTTCTAATTTACGGACCAACAAATATACCTTCTTTTAATTTGGTTTGAGTTATTTTAGGGAAAAGTTTCAGTAGGTACTGGAAGGATGGCCTTTACAAAATTTTTCATTAATCCTAATTTGATGTGACGTGCTGGAAAAATAACTCGTTCGGGATTTACTAAAGGCGGGTTTGCGATATTGAAGGCACCTGGTTCGTACTCAACTCTTGGTGGCCAGTTTTCCTGAATATAATGGGTTTCTCTAGCACGGCTGTCTCAAAGACAGAGAAAACAGCAATATTTAGTGAAAACTCTTTGAAGTCCGAGAACTATAGCTACAACCTGGGATGTATTTCATATACTATTTATTTTAAATTGTACCACCGAAACTGCTTACCTTCAAGTCCGCATAAATTTTCCAATTAAATTGTTTATATTTAATGGGCAAAAGTAAATTGGATATGCTTAAACAAGTTTCTTAAGTATTCTCAGAATGAGCCACTGGTATTGACGGTAACGAATTTCCTTTATGGAGTAATGTTGCTTTTAAACTATGCTTTGAACTGTCTATAAACAAGCGCCAATCATCCACTTTATTTTCTAATTTTAGTGCTTTAAATAAACCTTGAACATCATTTCAGTAGCAAATATTTTCACTTTTAGTAAAAAAAGAAGAGAAAGTCGTGTGTCTATTTCGAAATTTGGAAGTACTTGTCGAAGGGCCCAGGATGCCCCATTGCTGCAAACGAGAACCTAGAACTTTGCTATCAAATTTCGATAATTTCAAATCTCTGGCCAAGTCATTAATTTCGGCTTGTGAGACTCGATGTTGGACCTCTCCTTCTTGTTCATTGTCTGAATTATCTGCTTCGGAGTCACTTTCGCTTGAGGCTTCAAAACTTATAGGCGGCCTAGGTATGGGTAAGGTATTGTCATGTAGTTTTGGTTTTACAGCTGATGCCACACTTGGATAACTTATTAATTGCCTCTTTTTTCTCGTTTTACCTTTAAGGTCTATCACGCAAAAATAGCACTGGTCGTGGTTAAAGGGTTCAGTCCACATCATTGGAACACAAAACTTCATGTTATGACTTTTACCCGATACCCATCTCATTAAAGTTAATCTACAGGAGGCGCAAATAAAAGAGGTGTCCAAAATTTATCGAGATTTTTTACACGGAAACAGAAATAATGAAAGTATGCATCTTTGACAGAATTAGTTATTTTCCGAGCTGAGTTTCCGAAAATATAATGTCCGCAAATAAAGCAAAAATCATCCGGATTATTTTTACATTTAAAATCTGTTTTGCAACAAGCCATTTCGTAAACACATCTACCGACATAGTATGTATAAATTTGCACTACAATTTGCAAAACAAAATTTTAAACAAACAGTAGTGACAATTAAATACTTGATGTCTTTTTAAATTTATTAGACCCTAAGATAGAGTGACCAAATGAAATGTCTCGCCAATTTTATCAAAGTAATACTAAAAACGCGGCTAAAAACAAGGAACAAAAAACACAAGGAAAGCTAGACGTCGAAAAGCTTCAATCACAACAGACTGCCAATGATTTCGCAACTCGACTCTCACACCTGCTCTCTGAGGGCACAACTCATCCTGAAGGAATACAGGAGCAGTGGGAGCATATCTACAAAGCACTTCATACTGCCGCCGAGGAAAAATTGGTTACCGGCGGCCACGAAAAAACAACTGGTATGATGAAGAATGCCGCGTTGCAACCGAAAGAAAAGACGCTGCCTACAGGGCTACGTTAAAAGCGAGCGCGACAAGAGGAGTGTGTGAACGCTATCGTGAGTTGAAAAGGGAAGCGAGACGCCTTTTCAGGAAGAAAAAAGCAGAAGCAGAAAGGCGTGAGTGCGAGGAGCTTGAGCTGCTAGCCACCAGGAATAACGCCCGAAAATTCTACCAAAAAATACGGCGACAGACGGAAGGTTTTAAGACCGGGGCAAACTCCTGTAGGAATGAAAACGGCGACCTTGTAACTGATGTCCAGAGAGTGCTTAGATGATGGAGGGAACACTTCTCTGCTCTCCTAAATGGAGGCAGCAATTCACCGCGCAGAGATGAAGAACCCCATCCCGCAATCGATGATGATGGAATATATGTCCCCCCGCCCGATTATGACGAAGTTAGAATAGCAATAACCAGATTGAAAAACAACAAGGCCGTGGGCGCTGATGGATTGCCTGCGGAACTATTCAAGTTCGGCGGCGAGGAGTTGGTAAGGCGCATGCAGCAGCTTCTTAGCAAAATATGGGCGGACGAAAGCATGCCCGACGGTTGGAATCTAAGTGTTCTTTGCCCAGTCCACAAGAAGGGGGATACTGCAAAATGCACCAATATCGTGGAATCAGCCTTCTTAATATCGCATATAAGGTCCTTTCAAGTGTATTGTGCGAAAGATTGAAGGCCACCGTGAACCGGCTGATTGGACCTTATCAGTGCGGCTTCAGACCTGGTAAATCTACCATCGACCAGATTTTCACAATACGCCAAATCTTGGAAAAAACCCGTGAAAAGAGAATCGACACACATCACCTCTTCGTCGACTTTAAAGCCGTCTTCGACAGCACGAAAAGGAGCTGCCTATATGCCGCTATGTCTGAATTTGGTTTCCCCGCAAAACTTATACGGCTGTGCAAAATGACGTTGAGCAACACCATCAGCTCAGTCAGAATTGGGAAGGACCTCTCCGAGCCGTTCGAAACTAAACGAGGTTTCAGACAGGGTGACCCCCTATCGTGCGATTTCTTTAATTTGATGCTGGAGAAAATTATACTAGCTGCAGAACTTAACCGCACTGGAACAATATACTATAAAAGCGTGCAATTACTGGCATATGCTGATGACATTGATATCATCGGCCTAAACACCCGCGCTGTTAGTTCTGCTTACTCCAAGCTGGGAAAAGAAGCGGTAAAGATGGGTTTGATGGTGAATGAGGACAAAACGAAGTACCTGCTGTCATCGAGCAAAGAGTCAGCGCATATGCGCCTTGGCAACCACGCTACTGTTGGCAGCCATAATTTCGAAATAGTAAAAGACTTCGTTTATTTGGGAACCAGCATCAACATTAGCAACAACATCAGCACTGAAATCCAGCGAAGAATCAATCTTGCCAATAAATGCTACTTTGGACTAGGTAGGCAATTGAAAAGTAAAGTCCTCTCTCGGCGAACGAAAATCATACTCTACAAGTCACTTATCGTACCCGTCCTGCTATATGGGGCAGAAGCATGGACCATGACAACAGCAGATGAAGCGGCTTTGGGAGTGTTCGAGAGAAAAGTTCTTCGAAAGATTTATGGACCTCTACGCGTTGGCGATGGCGAGTACCGAAGAAGATTTAATGATGAGCTGTACGAGCTATACGCAGACATCAACATAGTCCAGCGAATTAAAACGCAGCGGCTGCGCTGGCTAGGCCATGTTATGCGAATGAAAGATGATGCTCCGGCCAAGAAAGTGTTTCTATCGGAACCCGCCTATGGAAGCAGAGGTAGAGGGCGGCCCCCACTCCGTTGGAAGGACCAGGTGGAAAACGATTTAAACTCCCTTGGTGTGACCAATTGGCGCCGGTTGGCGGAGCGAAGGAGCGACTGGCGCGCCTTGTTGGACGGCCATAACCGTTTAGACGGTTAAGCGCCAATTAAGTAAGTAAGTAAGTAAGTAAGTAATACTAAAATTTTAGGATAGACGTTTGCAAGTTAACGGGGCTATAGTCTCAACGGCACGTCCGATTGTTGTACTGGTATTCTTAAAATTTTCGTAGTTAAATTACCTACAACATAGGAGGGCTAACTTTTTTCGTCCATAGAATTTTTCCGATTTTAAAGTGGTTAAATCTGAAATTTTGTAAAAAATTTCTTTTTTTCTCAAAATTTTTTCAACGTTTATTGGCATAGTGGCCAAACTACTGAAGATACTGAAAGGAGGTGAAGGCAAGAAATGTTTATGGGGATTAGTATAATGTATAATTCATCAGTTTAAAACGAAAAAATGAAAAATAAAAATTTTAGCCGTACCTATATGAACTAGTGTTCTGCAAAAATGGGAATTTTCATATTACGATATCTCGTAAACTAGATCTGCCACAGGAAAATGGAAGACATATTGGGTATCAGGAGAAAATTTTACTTCAGGAAAGGCCTATTTTATTCTTGGAGACTAAAGTTGGTCAAAATTTGTTGAGCAGTGTAATAGGAGAAACATTTTGACATTTATTCTTATGAATATGCACGCCAGAAATAAATTTTGCTGGTAGAGTCATCTGGTCGCTTCAAACCGAAGAAAATGTCAAGGCGTGTCATTGTTATCTTATAAAAAAAACTTGACTGCATACCAACTATTTTGCATGCAATTGTTTGTACGTATTTTCAAATCGAAGTACTGGGAAAAGCGTTCAATATAAGGCAGGATTTACATAAAGAACTTGACGCGTGATGTATCGTTCTATATTACACAAGTTTTATATATTGATTATATAGCAGACGAAGTAACGCAACTACGCGTTTACGTAGAACGCTTGACGCGTCACTTTCCTTTAATGCTTTGACAGTGCCTTGCTAACAATATCTCAACTTCATGCATAGTTTTACATTACAAAGAAATATCCCCAAAAAAAATTTTCTAATTACAATGTGGCTCTGGGCCGAAGTTCTTTGTAGTTTTTTTTTGCCAATTGCCAGTAGTCATAATCTAAATAAAATAGGTATTGTAAGGATTTCTGGGGAAATCCTGATTATCTTGCACCTTCTGCTAACGTTCGAATCGCTAAATTGTTGAATAAATCACTCCAATATCCAGTATTGCAAACTGGGCTTTATTTAGTCTACTTTGGGAGTAGTACAATAACACTTATCTTCAGAATTTATAGCGTGTTTAAGTCAAACAGATTACTGATTACTCAGCTTGCGCTGCTTTTATACTCTCGGTTTTCTCTCGTTCACCCGTTTCTCCTAAGGTCTAGTGATTTCGCGAAAATGTGTTCGAGAAAAGTTGTATTTCATGCTTGGTTACCAGCTATATAGATGTATATCTGTAGTCCACGCCTTTCCCATAGCCATATGTGTATATATGTGTGAGTAACTACTTCGGCTGATGACCACATGTGTGTGTGTGAGATACCTCTTCGCTGTCTTGTGTGTATGTTTGTAAATGATGATTGATCTATTCATCTACAGAAGTGTGCTTGCTTTAATGTTTTTATTGTTATGATTATTCAGTGATGCTATTATTCGCTACAGTATTAAAGTTAGTTGATTTTTTTTAAAGGAAAATGTGTAAAAAATCTGCAACTAAAACAGGTTCCATTTTTTCATTTGGTTTATAACAAGGCGACAATATTGTTGGATAAAGCAACACTTTTACAGGCCAACCTAATAAAAACGCATTGCGTTCGCTTAACGCACGAACATAAATGACCTTTTTATGCCCTAACCGAAACAAGAATGCGTTGCGACAATGTAAAACATGTATGCAAATGTCAAACCAAAAAGTCCCTCAAAACGAAAATTGGAAAGCACGTTAGCTTTTCCGCAGAAATTCAATTTCGGTTGCTCTCATACAATTGTATGTGCCTCAGATGAGGTGAAACCGCGCATGAGGTCGAAGCGCGTCTTTTCATACCACTCCCAACATTCGACAGACAAAAATCGATGGTTTTCCTAAAATAAAACTATCGATAGTGCCATGTTATCTATAGATAACAAAAACAGCTGTTTTTTCTTTTCCGTGCATAAAACATTGAACATTATTGTACGTTGGTCTTTTTGACATCAATTTATTGCAATATTTAGTGTGTTCAGAAAATTTTTCGTGAACATTTGGACGCGATGAATTGATTTGATTGGCGATGATCAGCCGTAAACCGAACAAACTTTTACTAAAGTTTTTGAAACCAAGAAAATACGATTCCGTGAGTAAAAGCTCGACAAAAGAGGTCAAATAGGATCTGGTGGACAGTTTTTTACAATTTAAGGCCATGTATTCTACCTTTTAAAGAGCCATGAGAAATCTAATTACATGGAAGGATTAAAAAAGTGCAAATACGCAGGCCTAAATGAGGCATTGTTGTGATATTAAACAATTATTTACCGAAAAAGCGTCCTTGTTGTAGTTTTCTAAAATACTAGTTTTCTACACAAAATAATATACTATATAATATACAAAAATAACTACGGAAATTTAGATTTTATAAAAATAGCTTTTAAAATACTTCAGTCTACGGAAAAGGCAACTATGAATTCCTAAAAAGTAAGCAACACAGAACATGAAAAAATGGAAGTTCTGAATATACTTGAAAAAAGGATAGATTCTCTCAACCGCGTATTGGATCCACTTTGCGAAGATGGCAATACAGCCACTGCAAACTGATACCGCTGAGTTCAATAAATCTGCAGGTACTCCATCAGAAACAATTGTTGACTCCTTTCTAACAGTCAATAGTATGTTAAATGGAGTTATTGGCAACCGAGAACAAATCACTAAAACCATTTCACGTGCTCCTGAGCTGGAAAAATATTTAGATCACAATTTTTTAGAGATAACCCAGCAAGTGCGTTCGAAAGAGGTAAACCTGAACGCTATAGCTCCAGATTTACAAGGAGTTTGATCAATTGGAACGCATCAAACAACTTGACATGCACTTTTCCCTTGAAAATTATACAATGGTTCGTCATGACAGATGTAGTAAAAAAGGAGGCGGAATAGCTATTTACTATAAAAATAATACTAATATGAAAGTATTATCCCGATCTGAGCCCTGTACCGTAGAATATTTGTTTGTTGAGCTGTCTGACAGATTCTCCAAAGCCCTCCTGTCTTGCGTATACAACCCAAAAAGGGATATAAGTCTTGAGCCGTTCTTTGCCTCCCTATCTCCGCCTGTTGTTGATTACCAAAGTATAATCTTATGCGGTGATTTTAACGTTAATCTTCTTGTTCGTGACTCCAATACTTCTAGCTTGTTGAACAATTTGTCTGTGTTTGGTCTCTCTGTAGTAAATTCATCCATTCCCACAAGGTATTCCAACATAAATAACCCAAGCTTATTGAACTATTTTATTGTCTCTGAACTTTCCTCTGTCTCTGCGTTTGACCAATTTGCATTTATATCGGATCATGACTTAATATTCTGTACACTTGACATAAATCTTGGACAACGTGAGTCTGAAGTCACGTTCTCATTTAGGGACTTTCGAAACATTGACATGAACTTATTGGCTATGGATGTTAGCTCTGTGAACTGGTCCAATTGTTGGTATTTTAGTAGTGTTAATGATAAGCTTGAGTTCCTAAATGAGAATCTGCTAAGTATTTTTAACAAGCATGTCCCCGAGCGATTTGGTAAGACAAAATCATCGGTATCGCCCTGGTTCACGCCTAGAGTGTTGGCAGCAATCAAGGCGCGTAACAAGGCTTTATCTAAATGGAAAGCAAACCCTTACCAGTCTAACTGGAATTCGTTCAAAGCCGCCAGGAACAGAGCAACTTCCGTTATCAGAAGTGAAAAGCGTAATTTTTTGTTGCTAAGCTTGACCCCTCCCTGCCTCCTAATGTTTTATGGCGTAACCTTAAACGCTTGCGTGTATGTGGTAGGGACAATGATGAAGCTTACACACTAGATCCTGACCTGCTTAATGAAGCCTTTGTTATCTGCCCTACACCTGGCGCTTACCGTGCGTTTAGCCCCCCCCGATAACGCCTGTTATTCCAGTAATACGTTTGAATTTGAAGCTGTATCGGACTTGGACGTCATAAAGTGTATATGAAAAATTAAATCGAATGCTACTGGTGTGGATGGGATTCACATAAGATTTATAAAAATGGTGTTACCATTCATTATTGGAGCCGTAACTCATATTGTGAATCATTGCATTACTTCGTCATGCTTCCCTAATCAATGGAATATTGCATCAGTTCGACCCATTGCCAAGAAGAAGTATGCCGACACTCCTTCTGAGTTCCGTCCTATTAGTATACTACCTGCCCTGTCCAAAGCATTTGAGGCATTAATAGCCGAACAAATCTCAAACCACGTGCAGAGATATCAACTTCTGTCACCTTTGCAGTCCGGATTTAGGGCTAATCATGGATGTGCAACAGTTATGCTTAAGATCCTCGACGATATTCGTAGTCACTTCGATGAAAAATTACTAACGTTGCTGTGTCTGCTTGACTTTTTTGCTCTGCGCTAAGCTGAAGTCCTACTTTGGTTTTAGTTACAATTCATTAGCGTTAATTAAAAGTTATTTAGCCAACCGATACCAACGGGTAATTCTGGGGCCCAGATGTCACGACTTAGTGCAGTAGTCTGCGGTGTGCCTCAGGGGTCAATTCTTGGGTCGTTGCTGTTTAGCTTATTTATCAACGACATTTTTACAGTCTGTAAATTTGTTCCTATGCACGCTTATGCAGACGATGTTCAGCTTTACCTTTCTAGTCGTATTGATGACGTCGATGATCTCTGTTCTAAACTTAACGCTGACATCTCAGAAATTTTCCATTGGGCTAATCACAACGGGCTTCGTCTTAACGCAAATAAAACTTACGTCTTAACTATATCAAAGAAAAAGTTGGCTGAGACGGGTATCCCATCGATTTGTATTGGTACCGACCAAATTAAACTGGTGAGTAAAATTACAAACCTTGGCTTTGTAGTCAACTCCAGTTTGACTTGTGTTGACCACATTAACCAGGCTATAGGAAGGGTGTATGGCGCACTGCGAAATCTGAGGCTATCGGCGATGTTTACTCCTCGTAAAATCCGCCATAAATTGGCTATCCAATTAATTTTACCTTATTTGACATCTTCCGAGTTGATATACAATAAGCTAGACTCGCACTCGGCTCATCGGTTAGACGTGGCCTTTAACCATATAATACGCTATGTGTATGGGCTTTCGAAGTTCGACCACATATCCCGTTGGAAATCTAGCCTTCTGGGATGTCAAATATCCGACTATCTCAAAGCCAGGAACTGCATTTTCCTTTTCCGACTCATGCTCACTAAGACGCCCCTATATCTTTATAATAAGCTTTCTTTCACAAGATCTGCCCGTTCAAACGACCTTATAGTACCCACATTTAAATCTGTTGCGTCGACTAGACTATTCTTCGTGAACACTATACGTACCTGGAATTCTATTCCCAATGCTATAAGAAATAGTATAAGTAGGAGCAACTATAAGAATGTTGTCTATAACTATTTTTCTGATAATAGTATGTAGACTGGCCGCGTATTTGATCACGATACTAGAATAAATTACAAATTACAAATTAGGTTTTATGGATAGGCTTACAATATATATATATATATATATCTGTTTATATCAGTATCATGTAACTGTTTATTTTCTTTTTGTACTACTACTTATAACTATCTTTCCTTTCATGTTGTACTATAAAAGACCTCAAATCTTATTGTACTAATAATTTTGATCATTAAATAAATACATACCTACATACATACATACACTCGGTGCTGAATATTTTCGCAGTATACCGGGTGAACGTACTGAAAAGCTAAAACGACATGCAGATGATAATACAAAATTTGCACAAGAGGCGGAATTAATCGAAGAAAATCTGATCTTGGCTATGAAGAGGTACGGTGAAATACAAAATAATTTATTCGAATCACTTGGGGGCTATGAATAAACGACTTGAGGCGGTTGAGGAAAAAAGTGAAGCAGAGAAACGTGCAGAAAGCGAATTGGATATTGCAGCACCTAAAGAATAAATAAATGCTCGTTATTCTTTTATATTTTTGTGGGTACAAATATTTCCTTGGCTGCTATGTAGTACTTGGGATGATTGAGGTTAAAAGGTTCCACAGTTATTAAAAAATGTCAAAATTCAAAATATGTTTTGTATAATTTTTTTAAATAAATATTGTGTATAAAAATGAAGTACGTTATGTTAGCAGTAGTAGAGGGTGGTGTTTATTTTTTTTTAGTTAAAAGATCTTTAATCACAAAAATACTTGATTTTCCTCAAAGGAAAAATTAGTCCAGCCCTACAATTATGTACAAATTTACAAGAACATGAAGTATATATTTTAACCCGTAAGCAGCCAAGTTAACTGTTGAGTATGATCCTGTATATCCTACCAAGATAATAATAGTGTTTTTTCTCGGTAAATATCTGGGGAGATTCAGATTGCTTCTCTTCCAATATGTGGTGTGCTGTTTTTTATTGTTCCCACTGATTGGTCATCCTAAACGTTTTTAGCCGACTCCGAACGCATCTGCTTAGGCAGATGACTTTTTTCTGAGAAACTTTTCATGACAGAAGCACAATCGAAGAGTTTGTCAAGCCACCAAAACTGTTTGATGTAAGTTGTTCGCCCACTTTTCAAAAAGGATTAAAAAACATCTTCGAAAATTTAACCCTAACTTCGGCGTAGTCGTTAAGTCCTAGTAATTTAAATTCGGTATAGGGCCCAACAATTTTTCTTAAATAATTCGATTCCATCACCTGTATTTTTTTTATTTTACTCATTTCGTTGCCGTTTTTTTTTTTAATATATATTAAAAAGGACTGCATAGATCCCAACTGTACCCAAAGGGGACTAAAGGGGATCAATTATGCCCAAATTTAAACAAAAAGATCAATCGGGGACCAGTCTCTTTAGGGATTCATCGCATGACTTTTTGTAGGGTAGTTTATGATATTAAATAAATACGTTTATACCCTGAGCGTATTATAAGTATCCTCATACGTGAAAGGAACTCATCGAAACATTAGCCATCATTAAAGTTTTGCAATTTCGACCTAGTCAAGCCTTTAATATGCGTGTCAAATTGGAATCACGATATGGAATATGCTTCATTCCATCTGCTAATTTGTTTATACAATTTCCAAGTGCTAATAAACCCTTATTTATATAAAATATTATAATTTTTTTGGCAAACTTAAAATTTCCACCGCCGACTTAATATGCTCAATTAGAAATGGCGGACTCGCAGACAATTTTTTTTCACGCAACAATGACATATTTCACCATCGCTATGAATATAATAGGTGCCACATTGTGGGTAAGCTAAATTTGCCAACATGCTATTTCGTTTGCAGAGTTTTTCTTTACAAATCGTCATCTCTGTCAAAAATTCGTGTGGGTGTGTGCGTTTTTGGTCGCACGATTTTTGCAGGGTTGTAGTTCGAAAAAATAGTAATAAACGAATTTCAAATGACTATCGAATGAATGAAAATTAGTCAACTATCGAATAACTCGATAGTTTTCATTCGATAGTTCCCAACACTAACAGTCGATGTAGAGTTCCGAATTCAAGTAGCTCAAGAACGGGATCGGTATATTAAACCCTGCGAAGGTAGCTTGAAAATGAGGAAAACGCCGATTTCGATCTAGTTCATGGATTAGTATACATGAAGAAAGTGGAAGGTAGAAGTGCTCTATATGTACCCAGTGAAATGGAATTTAATGTAATACAGCTTATTCATGAGAAGCCGGGAAACTTATCTGTCGAAAAAACGCTGAATAAACTAAACCTTTACTATTGGTTCCCAGAAATGAGAACGAGAGTAGAGAAATTCGTTAGAAACTGTTGAAGGTGTAATATGTACGCCAGCCCTCCCCGGGCTAGATAGATATATCTATACCCAACTCCAAAGACGCCACTATCGTTTGACACCATATACTCGTATATTGACAACTTTGGACCACTGCCGTCTCTACGGTCACAGCGAAAATATATTCTGGTAGGAATTGTTTTTGTTTTAACAAAAAAAAGTTTCTACTTACTATTTCAAAAACAAAATACAATTTTTCAATTACAGAAAAATTGGTAAAAGTATAGTTGAGGGGTCGATTGCTAATACGCTGCTAAAAATATCGAGAGAGGTGTCAAAAGACGCGTATTGAGCTCGACAACAATAACCCGAATTGGAAAAGAAAAATGTTATCTCTGTCCGGAGATATTTGCAGTTGAAGTTGGCGATTTTCATGTGGTTGTTGTAATGTAGTACCCACAAAAAAAATTGTGAACAGTCACGTGGCTAACTGTTTGGGTGGTGAGGAGCAGCGGCAAGCAAGTATGCTTGCGGGCCCAGGCTAGCTCTTCGTCTTGGGCGTGGTATTGCACCACCGACCTCACCCGCAGCCACATGAAAAAGAAGGGTTCATACCTGCATGTGTTGTAAAAGAAGGGAAAGCTAAAAAAGATGGAAACATACGTGTGGGGCAAAGTTAAGAGGGGGGAAAAGATGAAGACCTGTCCTGTCAGGTGGAGCCTACCCTCCCTCTGCAGTGCAACTTGCACCGCACCATGGGAACTGTGCTGACTCCTATCTACTTGCAGTGCCCCTAAGCCTGACACCAGTCTGTCCGGGAAGGTAAAATAAAAACTACGATTTCAGAAAATCCTAAGTTTTAAATTAAACTACGCCCTAATACTAATTACAGGTTTTCAATTCGAATGAAATTATTATTCGCAATAAAACTTAACAAAAGTAAAAATAAATGTTGCCCTAAAAATATACCAAATTAATGAATTCACATGTCTTACTAGCTGACTCCTATCTTAAAATCTGCAGATATAAAATTCAAACAAAATAAAATAAGAGGGCGAGCAAAAAAATTCAAGAACCCTAATTCCTGACCTACTGCAACCGCTCAAGTAAATATAAATCAATTTTGCACAAAGCAAAAGTAGGTCATCAAATTAAAAGAATTTATTGGTATATGAAAACAAAAGGTATGTATGTAAGTGCAAATGTATGTTTGTGACGTTTTTATGTATGTACATACGTTCATTGCAATCTGTTTTTATTTTTGTTATTTGCTAATTCCTGTTCTATTTTTTCAAGAGCAGGAATTTGTGCTAATATATGTGCATAAAACTGAACAGGTGTATTTTGATATATTTTAATGTTTCTCTCAAAACACTTACCAAGTTACTCTTCTTATCCAACGCTGCAGTTGAGTAGCTGAAACAAAAAAACTCAAACATACATATGTACATATGACCACGCTCAAACACTGATCAAGATCGATCGCTTACGATCTTGGCTAATGAGCGTATAGATAGTAATTTATAGTCGTGATGACAATATAAAGAAAATCGTGGGTAAAAAAAACTCGTAAAAAAAAATAAATATGAAAAAAATTTAACAATTTTATGTGGGTGCTTATAAGCAAGCCCCTAATGTTAAATGCCGGAAGGATAAGGGTAAGTTTTCCGAAAGCGTTCGGGCAGATATATGTAAAGGCAATTTGTGCAAACAATAATATAAAATCTTAACTATTCAGTCTAACCCAAATGGAACAAAAAGAAAAGCATGTGCGGAAGTGGAACTATAGGCAGAGCACACCGATAAAGGTCGGTGTACTTTGAATATAGTAACTATCCACAAAAGAAATGAAAAGAATCAAAAATAAAAGAATATCAATAAATGTCAGAGAAAACGAAAACTGTGAGTGAAAAATTACTCAACAAAAATTAAGAAAGAGCAAAGTGAAATTGCTTAGCAAAAAATTGCTTCGAAAAATTTTCGACTTGAAACCCCAAAAAAATATCATTTGCTCCAAGCTCTTAGATTTTTACCACCCTTGTTCCTACCAACTTATGTCTAAAAAAAAATATACAATATGGGTAAATATACTTAAAAAAATATGCAAGAAAATACAAAGGTATGATTTGTTGGAAACAACAAAAAGATTTTTGAAGTTAAATTTCGACGATGATTTCTGCTGCCGACGTGGTGTGTTTTGTTGTTGTAACCGCCGCCAATACCGCCTTTAGACTTCCTTCTATTGTAACTTCTTAGCTGGGTTATGTTAGAAAAATTAATTTTTCGAGCTGGTTGGTGAATGAAGATGGTGTTGTTGTCGTTGTTGTGGTGGTGGCAATATATTGTCGATACCGAAATATGTGGCCGCCGGTGGGAATTGTAATTGCCAGTAGAAAAAGGTGTCGTACTTGTTGTTGGCGTTGCGCCGCCGATAAAAAAATATGTGTGGTTGTTGTAGATGTTGGGTGCCGTCGGAAAGCGAATGTGTGTAGTTTTTGTAGCGTGGTGTGCCGTCGGAAAACTCAAATATGTGTATTGTTGGTGAAAGCGAATGGTAGTTTTTGTGGCAGGTGTTGCACCGCCACTATTAAAATATGGAGTATTTGTTGTTGGGTGGAATTTCACCAATATAAAAAAGCTGCTGTTGTGGTGGTTGCGGCCGTATGTTGCCAATAAAAAAGTGCTGTAATGGTCGTGTTGCCGATTTGGCCTTTAGGCCGCAAACCGTAATTTTCAATGCTCTGCCCAGTGCGTTCTTTCCAAAAGGGAGTGCCCTGTTAATATAAAAAAGAAAAACATTATTCTTGAAGAATTCCTAGTGTAAAAAGACTGGTGATGCTAAAACTGTTTTTTTTGTCTGCATGATTAATATACACACCGACATACATATATCTGTGTGAAGGCGTGAATATATGCCTGCGAATTTGCTTTTGGATTGCTTGGAAAATTGGCCATGTGGAAGCCAGCCTCCCAGTGGGCATGCCAAGTTGGTGGGAGATAAAAAATTCAAGGGCAAAGGAAACCATTGTACTTACCAGGAACTTCTGCTGCTGTCCTGAGTCGGGAACCGCTTGGTGGTGGGCAGGATATCCCTAGCCTTTACTCCTTTCGGCGTCGTTTTCTTTTTTCGCGTTTCGCGAAAAACTTTTCGGCGCGCACAACTTTAAGTTTCGTTTAAGCCGCGCACTTCAAACTTTTTTTTAAATATTTTTCGGGGCACAAACTTTTAACCAAACTGCACACTCACTCACACTGGGCACTGATAAAATGATGCCTTGTCCGTTGCCTAACGTTGTGCCCTTTTATTGCTACCGCCGTGGCAGAGAACGTTACTTGGAATGGAAAATTGTTACCTATACGTGCAAAGCTATCTTTCGGCTTTCCCGTATTTTCATTTATGCATCCACACACTCATACATTCATACACCTAAACGCTTACACAAACTAACACCTACACAGATACATTTAGTTCGTGTCTTGACTGCAATGTTGCTGCGCCATCAGCAATGTTGTTACGCCGTCTACTCCAGACACAATGTTGCTATTTTGCTGTTGCTACAGTCATTGCAACATTGCGGCCAACACACGAGCCTAGACACATCACACGTAGTCACAGATACATGTTGCCATTCACTCGAACCAGTGCTTATGATGCAAGGCTGTCGTTACAGGCTTGCAACCGCCAATGGTGCCTGCACTATGGAGCGTGTGCGTAAACAAAATTCGAACGCAGCCTGCAAACTTTTGTTTCCCGTCCAACGTGTGGTCTCGACCCACGTCTCAATGCCGGGCTTAATTTTATTGTTAACACTTGGTTCTATTGCTACATCTACATACTAAGTCACTCGGTTACTTCTACTCCTTATACCATACATAACCTATTTCACAGATAGGATCTAAAATCTAGAATAATTAAAAAAAAAATATCACAGATAATAAAACTTAATAAAAACTGTAAAATAAAATATCACTGGTAATAAAAAAAAAAACGCAATAAAAGAATTAAATCAAATAAAATATCACAGATCATATAGTCAAGTAAAAAAAATTAAATAAATATGTAAAATAAATAAATGAATAAAAAAATCCAAATAAATGCAAAAATTATCAAATGAATAAAAAAGTCAAGAAAATAAAAATAATTTAATAAAATAATCACATACGTCAATTAATTAATAAATACAATACGTCAATTAATAAATAAATAACATAGAACAAAGACATTGAAATATTTTGCAAAATTTTCTTTAGCGTGGTATACGCCGATATTTTTCCCACTACTAGCACCAAGTTCATACCCCATTACATTTAAACTATGCATTTGATTTGTTTAGGGGCTAACTTGACGTTGTAATTATCGACTTGGGAACTTTGCTTAAAGTTTCGGCGATATACCACTTGTCCAATCTGAAACTTTATATCCTTACTCCTGGTGTCGTAGACCTTTTGACTTCTATCATGGGCCAACTTCAGCTCCTTCATAACTCTTTTTCTGATGAGCTGCATTTTATCACCAGCCGCCAACTTTCGGTATAGCTCAAATGATGCAGCATGCTGTATCATAGGCATACCGAAAGTGGCATAGTATGGTGACATGTTGATAGCTGAGTGAGTAACGCTGCGTAGTACAAATGCGGCGTCGCTGACGCATTTGTCCCAGTTCTTTTGAATGACCTAATTATCTAAAGCACAGATCAGTTGACTCTTTCCGCAGCGTTACACTGAGGTGAATAAAATGGAGTTCTCACTTGTGTCGTGCCATACTTCTCCAAAAACTCTTTGAACATTTCAGAGACGAATTGTTTGCCGTTATCCGAATGGACATATTCGGGCACGCCGAACACGTGAAAAACTTCTTTCTCAAAAAATTGTATAACCTCAGCTGAGCGGTCCTTCTCATAGGTTTTAAAAACACAAACTTAGTCAAGTGATCTAGACAAACAAAGACATACACCCATAAATAAGACCCATAAAATCAATAAAAAGACGTTGGAAAGGTCGTTCTGTTAGCTTCTGTTTACCCATCATCGGTTGCTTGAAAACGTTTTGTATCTTGTTAATTTTGCAAGTTTCGCAATCTTTTATATGAGCGCATACATCTGTGACCACTCCTGGACAGTAATATTTCCGACGTAGTCGGGATAGTGCTTTGTGTATGCAACCATGACCAGCGGACGGCGCGCTGTGAGACGACCCTACAAGCCCCGGTCGCAACCCCCACGGAACCCAGAGCTTCCAGGTCAGGTCCGCTAGAAGATCATCCCCCCTGTCGAATTGCGTCCGATAGACATAGGTCAGGTAATTTATCCTTGTTCTCGGTCACCGTTTTTTTTAACTTCGTATACTCCTCCGACTCGAAGTACGGTGACTCGAGACACACGTCTATGGCTCTGTCATTCGTCTGTATTTCGTCCATGTGTATTCGTGAGAGTGTGTCAGGAACCACGTTTTGTGTACCTATTCGATGTTGTATATCGAAATCATAACCCTGGAGTTTCAAACTCCACATTGCCAGCCTCCCAGAAAGATCTTTCTGATTCATGAACCATTTGAGGCTGGCATGATCATTTATGATGGTGAACGGGCTTCCTTCCACGTAAGGTCGGAATCTCTTCACACTCACGATAGCGGCGTAGCACTCAAGTTCTGTAATGCTGTGATTTTTCTGCGCCTTATTTAGTTTTGCCGAAACGTAGGCAATAGGTCTTTCGTTCTGGTCATCGTCCAACTGAAACAGAACCCCTCCAACTCCGTCAGTTGATGCATCACACTGAGTATAAAAAACAACTATTAAAGTCAGGATGTGTGAGCACCGGTTCAGAAACTAAACCCTGCTTTAAAATTTCAAATGATTTTATTGCTTCGTCCGTCATTGCAAACTTTTTGATTTTGTCTTTCTTGAGGCTGTCGTGCAGCGGAGCTGCAATAGTCGCGTAGTCCTGTATGAAACATTGGTACCACCCAGGAATCGTCATAGTTGCTTCGGGGTTTTCGGAACTGGAAAGTCCCTCACAGCTACCACTTTATTGGCGTCTATTCTAATGCAACCATCCCCGAATACGTACACTAGATATCGAACTTCTTTGAAACAGAACTTGCTCTTTTCTACATTTATAGTTAAATTAGCTTCACGAAGAAACCGATCGACCTTTTCCAACAGACACATATGGGACATAAAATCTTCAGAACAGACCAACAAATCATCCAAATAAACAAAAACACCTTCACGTAAAGCGGCCGGAATGACCTTGTCCATAACACGACACATACGTTGTGCTGCGTTGCATAACCCGAAAGGCATTACAGTGAATTGGTATAGGGATCGGCCAGGGACAGTGAAGGCAGTCTTTTCACGTGATTTTCTCTCGAGGGGAATCTGCCAGAAAGCGTCCTTGAGGTCAATTGCAGAGATGTATCTCGTGTTTTGTAGGCGGCTCAAAATTCCATCAATATGTGGTAAGGGGTATGGGTCCTTTATAGTTCTTTAATTCACTTTGCGGGCATCTAGCCAAAGCCGATTCTTCGTTCCTTTAATAACCAGTGATACGGGGGAATTCGAACTACTGTTGGAGAGGTCTGCCTCAGCGGGCACGAGCTCCGCCACACTGGCAGCATTCACACTCCCATTCAAACCTTTATTCACAACACTCATACGAAATGCCTGCCAAAAGTCTATACTTAAATAAACTTGTTGTTGTAGACCTGGCACTATCAAAAATTCTGATTCTTCCATCGAATTATCCCACACAACTGGTAGCTTTATTACTACTACCACGGCGGTTTCCTCCCCGTTCGCGGTTCGGATATTTTTGCCCCTTATTGGCACAATCAAGGCCTCTTTACCGCCTAGGAGAGCCGCTTAGCCTTTTCCTAAGCAGCTAGCAGTCGCCCCTGAGTCCAAGAGAGCCAGGACCTCATGACCTCCTATCTTTGTTTTGGCGTAAAACCTGTTATCTGCTTTCACTGTAACAATTGTTGAAACTATTTTATTCTTAAACCTTTTAAAATATTTTCTCCCTCATCTTCTAGTGGACTTGGTCCCATCGAATTTGATGTGCAACTTTTCTAAATCTAACTTTTTCCACCTTGGGGGGTTACCACTATCTCTCTCGGTAGTCTGATTGGTAATCGGAGTACCGTCGCGAGCAGTAGCTCGCCCCCTCCCCTCTGGTTCCCAGGTTGGGGCGTGGATGACAAGGCGGAACGATGTCTCGACGCTTGTGCAGAAGCTTCCATTTCTGCTACGCGACCACCAAGATTCCCAACATTGGTTTTGATGTTCCGCACCTCTGCCGCCATTTCTACAACAAAATCCTGTTGTTGCGCCATCATCGCCATCATTCGGCTCAGCTGTTCAACATTGGTTGCATTTGCACTGGCGTCAGCGTGGGGAACACCAAGGCCGCCGGAAGCCGTTGGTGGTACGTTCACTGCCGAAACACCGCCCCCCGGCCACCCACGTCCTCAGTGTCAGACATTTGGCACACCAAATCGATCTTCTGGGAGAAATTTAAACTATTTTCCGAGTCGTTGAACAACACCCCGTTCGCTAAAGAGACCCTAAGCGGACGTTCAGGGCCAAAGGATCCAAAGATATGCGAAGCGCACCTATTAAAATAGTCTGTGGGCACAAGGCTACGGCCCGCGGAATCCCAGTGTCGAGTTGATTAAAAACAGAACCAGCGATCTGGTTCTCTAGTGCGCGAGTTCGGCTGCTGGTTAACCGTCTATTTGTGTCCAAAACTCCCAATCCCCTCCCCCCAAAAGATCATTTGCTCCAAGCTCTTAAATTTTTACCAACCTTTTTCCTACCAACTTATGTCTAAAAAAATATACAATATGGGTAAACATACTTAAAAAAATATGTGAGAAAATACAAAAGTATGATTTGTTGGAAACAACAAAAAGAATTTTGAAGTTAAATTTCGACGATGATTTCTGCTGCCGACATGGTGTGTTTTGGTGTTGTAATCGCCGCCAATACCGCCTTTAGACTTCCTTATATTGTAACTTCTCAGCTGGGTGATGTTAAAAAAAATGTATTTGTCAAGCTGGTTGGTGAATGAAGATGGTGTTGTTGTCGTTGTTGTGGTGGTGGCAAAATATTGCCTATACCGAAATATGTGGCCGCCGGTGGGAATTGTAATTGCCAGTAGAAAAAGATGTCGTACTTGTTGTTGGCGTTGCGCCGCCGATAAAAAAAATATGTGTGGTTGTTTTTGATGTTGGGTGCCGTCGGAAAGCAAATGTGTGTAGTTTTTGTATAGTGGTGTGCCGTCGGAAAACTCAAATATGTGTGAAAGCGAATGGTAGTTTTTGTGGTAGGTGTTGCACCGCCAATATTAAAAGATAGAGTATTTGTTGTAGGGTGGGATGTCGCCAATATAAAAAAGCTACTGTTGGGGTTGCTGTGGCCGTATGTTGCCAATAAAAAAAGTGCTGTAATGTTTGTGTTGCCGATTTCGCCTTTAGGCCGCAAACCGTAATTTTAAATGCTCTGCCCAGTGCGTTCTTTCCAAAAGGGAGTGCCCTGTTAATATAAAGAAAGAAAAACATTATTCTTGAAGAATTCCTAGTGTAAAAAGACAGGTGATGCTAAAACTATTTTTTTTGTCTGCATGATTAATATACACATCGACATACATATGTATGTGTGAAGGCGTGCATATATGCATGCAAATTTGCTTTTGGATTGCTTGGAAAATTGGCCATATGGAAGCCAGCTTCCCAGTGGGCATGCCAAGTTGGTGGAGGTAAAAAATTCAAGGGCAAAGGAAACCATTGTACTTAACAGGAACTTCTGCTGCTGTCCTGAGTCGGGAACCGCTTGGTGGTGGGCAGGATATCCCTAGCCTTTACTCCTTTCGGCGTCGTTTTCTTTATTCGCGTTTCGCGAAAAACTTTTCGGCGCGCACAACTTTAAGTTTCGTTTAAGCCGCGCACTTCAAACTTTTTTTTTAATATTTTTCGGGGCACAAACTTTTAATCAAACTGCACACTCACTCACACTGGGCACTGATAAAATTATGCCTTGTCCGTTGCCTAACGTTGTGCCCTTTTATTGCTACCGCCGTGGCAGAGAACGTTACTTGGAATTGAAAATTGTTACCTATACGTGCAAAGCTATCTTTCGGCTTTCCCGTATTTTCATTTATGCATCCACACACTCATACATTCATACACCTAAACGCTTACACAAACTAACACCTACACAGATACATTTAGTTCGTGTCTTGACTGCAATGTTGCTACGCCATCAGTAATATTGTTACGCCGTCTACTTCAGATACAATGTTGCCATTTTGCTGTTGCGACAGTCATTGCAACATTGCGGCCAACACACGAACCTAGACACATCACACGTAGTCACAGATACATGCTGCCATTCATTCGAACCAGTGCTTATGATGCAATGCTGTCGTTACAGAATATAAGTGATTTGCGCGGGTATAGTTTTGGTTTCCAAAACGGTGTTGGACCCACCCAGGGTAATTTTAAATAAGCGCGGCCGAAGCCCGCCAATGCACAAAGGTGTTATGCGCAAAAATACTATGGATCCCAGCCCCGGTTTCGGATGGACCTGCGGGTAATTTTCGGTTTTTCGTTAATATCTTTTGAACGAGTTAAAATTTTTATTTTCCGCCTTCAGATTATTAATACTGATGTCAAGAAGCGTCGTTTGACACCTCTCTCGCTATTTTTGGTAGAGTATTAGCAGTCGACCCCACAACTAGACTTTTACCAAAAAAAAATAAATAAATAAATAACTATCATTAGAAAAAAATTATTGTTCTAGCCTTGAGCTCGAAGCGAACCTTGAATCATTCTGGTAGTTGTAGATGCCTTCACAAAATGTGTTAAACTATACCCAACCAACTCAACCAGCACACGGGAAGTTATAGCTGCCCTAGAGAAATGCTTTGGTTACTATAGTAGACCGCGACGTATTATAAGTGATAGAAGAACCTGCTTTACATCACTGCAATTTGCCGAATTTCTGCTGAAGAAAAATATAACCCATATAAAAGTAGCAGTCGCTTCGCTTCAAGCAAACGGGCAGTTAGAAAGAGTTAACAGAATTATAAAGTCGATGTTAGGGAAACTGAGGAATGACCTAAATGATAATGATTGGACAAAGAAATTAGCTGAAACTGAGTACGCAATAAACAATTCCGTCCATAGTACCTGCATAGATACTCCAAAGCGGTAACTTTTTGGGGTTGAACAGAGGGTGATAATAATAGATGAATTCACTGAGTACTTTCAGGATAAGTTGTGCCCTGACGAAGATAGAAACCAAGATCGTATGCGTACGGAAGCGTCGAATCTAATATTAACGAAAAAAAGTATGAACGCCCACACACAACAGAACACCTCATCCAAAACGTACCAAGTAGGTGAATATGTCGTTATAAGAAATCTCGATATAAGCCCTGGGACAAACAAAAAGCTGATACCTATGTATATACAAAAGTCCTTACGTAATACATAAATTACTCGGTAATGATAGATATGTTGTACGTGACATTGATACCCGTCAACTTGCACAACTACCCTGTGATGGGGTAATTGAAGCCCACCGAATCAAGAGGTGGCAACAGCCGACTGAACAGAATGAATCCTCATCGGAGGAGCGCGCTCTAGTTACTTAAGTTCAGCATGATCGAAGCCGATCATATTGCCAGATTGGCTGAGCTGTAAGATCACCAATAAAGTGATTCATCATAATGTTATGATGCTTCATAATTCTAATAACGACTCTGTGGTTATAAAACCCTGAGACCCTTTTTAGTATAAGTTTATAAATATAACTCTGTAAAAGAAATATAAATACAACTCTGTAAAAGAAAGGAAAAGAAAAACGAAACACTCGTTCTTTAATTAGGAAACAAAAATAAAGCTTGTTAAAATAAAGTAATCCGCAACATAAATTTAAATAAAAAAAATTTTTTTTGGAATAGTAGGTAAAAACGTTTAACAATAGCTCCACAGAAGAAGGCAATTTATCAGTCAACCAAACCACCGCTCTATAGCCTAATAGTTAACGCAGCGTGTCTAAAGTGTAATTTAGAAAAATAAAAATAAAAAAAATAGAAAAAAAGAAAAACGAACGACTCGTGCCCTAATTAGGAAACAAAAATAAAGCTTGTTAAAATAAAGTAATCCGCAACGCAAATTTAAATTAAAAAAAAATTTTATTTTTGGAATAATAGGTAAAAACTTTTAACATTAGCTGCGCAGAAGAAGTAACAATTTATCAGCCAATCAAACTACAGCTCTATAACTAACGCAGCTTGCCTAAGGGTGCGAACAGTGTGAGCGCTGAAAGCCGAGCCGAGATAGTCAGTGCGATAAAACTGATTACATACAAGTCAATACAAATAAGCTTGTGTATAACACAGTGAACGGCCGACAAGAGCAGAGAGCAAAGCCGATGAGTGCGAGAAAACAGTTTCAAAGCGTTTTGCGCGCTTTTTTGCATTGTTGATTTTTCTTTTTAGCGTGCAGTCGTGTTTTTTAATGGTTTAAAAATAAAAAAATGATATCGATCAAATAATAAGTGAAATTTTTTTTACTGTAATTGGATGTTTTCCAAATTCTTTTGTATTAATAATTGCATTAATCACACTAGGAGAAGCAAAATACTCTTCGTCGGATGAATCCATTGCCTTGTACAGCAATTTTATAAACACAAATGAACAACAAGACTAAATGACATAAAAGCAAAACACATGGAATAAACAGAATTTCAGCGCTGATTCTCGTATTTACTGAAGCGCCAATATGCTCGGCTCCGCTCTGCACTGGAGCAAATACAGCATCATAGTCAATCCCAAACTTCTGATTAAATCCTTGTGCAACTAACCTTGCTTTAAATCGTAATCGTTCAACACTCCCGTTTACATCTATCTTTTTCTTGAATACCCATTTACCCAACCAATAGCTTTCCTGGCCTTTGGCAGATCTACAAGCTTCCATGTTTTATTATGTTGCAAAGAATTTAACTCCTCTTGCATCGCATCAATTCAATAATCATTCTCCTTCTTAATTTTATAGCTTCATTAAAACTATTTGGATCTGGAGTGAAAGATGCCAAGCTACCATTTCCTTGAATTAATCTTTTTGGTGGAATACCTTTATTAACACGAATAGATATTCTACGAATAGAAGCTTCGACAACATCACTAGCATCCAAATAACTCTTCCTCTGCATTTGAACAAGACCCACTACCTAAACATGACACATCAACATCCATATTTTCCATAGTAATTCTATCCCCATCTACGCCATCAAGTACTTCATCTTCATGCATTGAAGGAACATTGCCGATAGAATTAGGTAAAAATATATGAGTATCTTTCTTCTGAATATCTAAATTAGAATCATCTTTTTTATAATTTTTCTCATCCATGAAAACTACATCTCGAGACACTACCACTTTAAAATTATTTCTGTCCATTACGCGAAAACCTTTTGAGTCTTGAGAAATTCCAATAAATACTTTTTTATTTGAGCTATTTATTTTCTAATTCGCTCCTTTTTTCTTTAGGGAGTTTACATAACATTCCGAACCAAATAAATGAAATTTCGAATAGTCAGGTCCTTAGATGTCAACAGTTCAAACGGAGTTGTGCTTACGTTACGGCTAGCAAGCAGTTCTGTAAATGATTCTCATAAATTATTGATTCATCCCACATACATTTTGGTAAGTTAGCATCCAAAATCATACATTTCACCATTTCAATTAATTTTCTTTCAGCTACTCCATTTTGCTGAGGATTGTATGATGTTGTATACTGAACTTGTGTACCACAGCTAGCTAGAAAATCGTTGACACTACGTCCCATATATTCTCCTCCACGATCCGACCTCATTACTTTCGGATATTGATTGAATTAATTTTTTAATAAAACCCAATACTCTTTAATTTTACTAAACACTTCGTCCTTAGATTTCAATAAACATACTTACTTCTCAATAACGTGTGTGATCATCAATAAATATAATGAAGTATTTGTAACCACTATTAGTCGACGGTGAAATACGAACACACACGTCCGTATGAATAAGATCAAATTTATTAGCACGTCTATTTTGGCTCTCTTTTGGAAATGGCAATCTTGAAAACTTTCCTTGAACACATACTTCACATTTACTATTATCAGAGCAATGGGCTATTTCATATTTTCTGCTAATTTTTCACAATGAACTTTTCGAATAGCCTCAAAATCTCTAAATCCAAATACACGATGCCAATAATGTACACAATTTAGTCTACAATGATTCGCATATATAACTTGATTAAATTTAGTTGTGTAGAACATACAAATCGTTATATATATTAGCTGTACACACAATAGTATTACCTTTTCTATAATACACAAGTCTTTTTTAAAAGAAATTTTACATCCTTTTTCGACCATTTTTCTTACCGAAAGAATTTGAGTTGAAATCCGGAACATAGTATACATCTTCAATTCTGAGAGTAATACCATCAACTTCAATTTTGCAGATACCTTTACCTTGGGAGAGGGAAATTTTTCCATTGGCCACAGAAATTGATTGCTATCTCCCATTCACGTCCAGTTTAGTAAACATTCTTTTATCGTTAGCAATATGACATGTTGCACCTGAATCGGTTACCCAAATTTGTTGATTGTTGCATTTTTCAGTCACACACCACAAAGCAATTTCTTCCACAGCTTTATTCACGTCCTGTTTTGCCTTCGTCTTGTTGTTTGACAACCATGACTTGTATTTTAAACAATTTTTCTTCATATGCCCAGTTTTGTTACAAAAATGGTATTTCCTTTTTCCGTCGTTTGCATTGGGCACAGCCTTCAGCGCAGAATCAATTCTACGCAGGGGCGCACTATGGAAAATAAAGGCCAGTTTCTGATTAAAAATCAACAATTTTTTATTTCTGAATATTATGTTCTAAAATGTTGCACATATATAGAATAGGGTATATGGCTTCAAATGGAATGTAATTTATTATGCCTGAATTTAAAACCATACCTTAAAAGATAAAAGAAATTCAAAATTATTAAAAATATCCAATATTTATTTTTTTACAATGAATACTATTATTTTATGCCTACAATAATCAAATATCAAATAGTACCACAAAATACAAGCCAATTTAAATAATAAAAACATAAAAAAATGGTGATTGAAATTGAACACAGATTAATTAATTAATTGTAATGTTTACTATTGTTATTGTACATATACATATGTTTATTATGTTATTTATACCTGATGAGCTTCGGGATCTAAAATTAATTCGTTCACTTTCAAAAGATATTAGGTGTCTTCATCAAGTTCCTTCACGTTTTTAGTATACAGTTTTCTAATGCTGATTATGTAAGGACCTGAACTATAAAGAAGAGTATCAAATGCGTCCTCGTTTGTAGCGGATTTTCATCATTTTCTAGCATGATGTAAACGAAATTTTTTATAATCCTTATAACGGGATTTTTGTGCATCTCCGAAAGTTGACCAATAGGAAGTACTGCAAAATGCTTTATGATACTTTCTCCATGAATCAAAATTTTGTGATCAGAAGATGGCATGTAGTGTTATTCATAATTGCTCACATAGATCCTGGCAGTCTCCAAAGCATAACTGCCAAATTTTTCAGCATTTATCATTGAAAGAGCTTGCAGAATTATGTAAAGTCGTTTAATCAAATTTATATCCACTCCTGTAATTTCAGCAGAGCAGCATGCATTGTGAAAAATTCTTCTGGAAGTATTACCGTCATTAGTATTACCGCTTACTTGCCTTGGTTTGTCGATGATCCATTTTAGCTCTTCACGGAAACGCCTTTGTACCAGGGTTTTCTTCTCTTGCTTTAGTCGTTTCTTTTCTTCGCTTGTGACTCACCATGTTTGGGAAGACATATTATAGGAAATATTTAAAATAATTTCCATACAACGAATTCAGGCGTGTAAAGTAGACAGTTCATATTAATAAGAATCTTCATTTTCAGGCCTAGCAGTCACTTTAGTCAAATCCTTCATTTGTTCCGTAGTACAATTATTGTGCTTTCGTTAAATCCAAGTCAATAAATACGCTCAATGTTTCTTCATCCGTAAATATTTTTGTCTGCCTTGCGTCTTCTATGAAATAAAAATATGCGTCTTCTATGAGACTCGAGAATAAGGTCTTATTTTCACTGTCAGCAAACCTTAATGTTTCCACAAGTTTTGCTTCTGTTCCTTTCCTATCGAACGTAACCATTGATGATATGCATTATAGACGTGTTCAAATTCACATTAATTAGGTGGCATTGTATTTTTTTCTTCTTTTACTGGATTCTGACAAATCTGGATACGCACGGTCTCCCACGTTTTCCAGACGAAGTAGATGATTTGGAGTCGGTTATAACGTCGTCAGATTTTGGTAAAGTTACTGAATATTCTGATTCTAACCAATTACTGTTTTTCATTAAAAATTTATCCTTTTCCGTGAAGCTTCTGCCCATCGTTTATTAAAAGTATGAATAATATGTCTTTGAAAATCACTGAGGATGAAACATAAGTTGTCTTCAGATAGATGGTAAATTTCTTTTAAAACTGTTGATAATGCCTCCAATGATTTTCCTCCTTCGATATACGAAAGTATTATTTCACGTTTAAAACACTTGAAAGTACACATTTTGAAGGGACAACAAAACACGTAGTTATTTGTATTCCCAACAATTACACTTCTGTTAATTCATTAATATTTTGTTTTTTTATATACTAATGTAGTGCGTTGAAACAAAGGGTATTTTGGAAATTCCGTTATAATTGCTTCTAACCTCGTTAATTTCCTAGCTAAGGTGTACATTCATAAGTACTCCCTCAACAAAGTTTCGAGTTGTAGGTATATTAGGCAAAACTGCACTTAATGCTTTACTTTTTTATTGTTTAAAATAGGATTCAACGCTCATTGTCACACGGGAGAACTGGAATTTTTATTGATAAAAAATAGGTATTTTACATAGTAATAACATATTTCGCCCACTGAAATTGAAAAATTTAGGTAAAACTGCATTTAGTGTTTTTGTTATGATGTTTGAAAAGATAATGCTTTACTTTTTTTATTGTTTAAAGCTATATTCAACCCTCACAGTCACTCGAGAAAACTGGGATTTTTATTGAGAAGAAAGAATCATTCAGCGCTGTTCTCTGGTGTGCAACTTGTTTATTAATATTTTCACACACAACATGAGTACAAAAGAGGTAAGCTTCCTACTATCAATGAACAATTACAAAACTTACCGTATACTATTGATCTACACAGCAACATCTAAAACCCCAGTATATAGCGAGCGGTTTCCCGTTTTCTGACTTTTATCACATTTTTAATAGTTACCCGAAAATCGCAAATTTCCGCAGATTTTTTTTTATTTGGTTATGTTTATGGATAGCTAGGCTATAAATCAACAAAGAATGTAAAGCGTGGGTAAACCTGGGCAACTGTCAAAAGTCTCGATGAACTTTAAAAAAACTTTTTCACCATATTTTATTTTGCAATTATTTTAAGGTAAACATAAACATAATACTAGGAAGTAAGAACGGGACTGTATTCGGCTGTGCCGAGGACTTCATACCTTTCATGAATGGGGCTGAACAATAATCTTATCCCGTTCGTAATCTCCAAATAATCAGATGTATAAGATAAGAAATATATAGTGAAGAGATGTACATACCTAAACGATTTTTAAGATAAATATAAAATACAAAATGGCAGAAAACACCCTTATCTGAACGATCGGTTGTATGGGATATATATTATATATAGCTCCGATCAAATTTATTCTTACAGGAAATCTTCTATGATACATTAGAATATATATCACCAAGTTTCAGTTTTTATATTGGAAACTAAGGGAGAAATGGCCAAAAATTTTTCTATCTGATCGATCGGTTGTATGGGATATGTATATACTATATACATATAGCTCCGATCAAAGTAATTTTTTCAGAAAATCTTTTATGATATATTAGAATAAATATCACCAAGTTTAACGTTGGCTAAAAATCGTTCTATCTGAACGATCGATTGTATGGGATATATACTATATATAGCTCCGATCAAAGTGATTTTTTCAAAAATCTTCTATGATATATTAAAATATATATCACCGAGTTTCACTTTTCTACTTTCTAAATTAAGGGAGAAATGGCCAAAAATCTTTCTATCTGAACGATCGGTTGCATGGGATATAACTATATATAGCTCCGACCAAAGTGATTTTTTCAGGATATCTTCTATGATATATTAGAATATATATCACCGAGATTGACGTTTATGCTTTCTAAATTGCGGCAGAAATGACCAAAATCGTCTTTTCTGAACGATCGGTTGTATGGGAGATATGTGTTATAGTGGTCCGATCCTACCGGATCCGACAAATGTCTAATATAATACAAAAATACATCCTTCTGCCAAATTTTATTGAGATATCTCAAAATTTGAGGGACTAGTTTGCGTTCAAACAGACAGACGGACGGACAGACGGACATGGCTATATTAACTCAGTTCGTCGCCCTGATCAATTCGGTATACTTAATGGTGAGTCTATCTTCTACATTTCTCAACGCTACAATCATCGGACCAATGTTAATATACCATTTCATATTCATGAAAGGTATAAAAACATATTTTTTGGTTCATATTCTTCAAAAAACGAGGTTTCCAGAAATATATAATACATCATACCTTTTCCTGTAACGTATAACATTAAAATGAATTTGAAAGTGATGAATGGAATGGGCTTAACATGGACGTCCGTCAAAACTTAAAGTGTGTGATATTGTAAAAAAAATCATTTCATATAATATGTATAATTTTTCGATATTATAGTCTAGTTTAGTCCTTAAACTATTGATTGAAATAAAAAAAGCATGCCAGTAGCGACATCGAAAAAACCATTTTTAATCAGCAATTGTTCTACGATTTTCCATAGTGGGGCGTTGCGAAGGTTCCGATCGTGGGGGGTGCATCTTACTGGTATGCCGACTGATCTCGAAAAATTGCCGACTATTTTTTATAGGTATAATAATGGATTAAAATTGAATTCATATGAGTGCGTATTCGAGGGTACTTAAGAATTTTAGCGTATTTGGAAAACTAAAAGGCTTCTTACACGATGTGGATTTGTTATATGTATATGCCACTTTTTACGTATGAAGAGCTGTTGAAACTAATTAATATAACACAGATCTGTCATCACCATGTGGTATAGACAAAATTGTCTCCACTCTATACTGTATCTATTTTCCTTTTTCTTCTTCCGTTGAATTATAATAAAGGAGAACACATTGAATTTAGACCTGCGTTTCATTGCGACTTATATGGAATCCATCACAGCTTATGGGCCCAGCACGCTTCCACTGCGCGTAGGAAGTGCACATAAAGCCGCAACCGAAAAATTGAGTCTTTAAGTGTAATTCATAAAGCATAATCGTAAGTTGAAATTTTTTCTTCAGTATACACGTACTCATTTTAACCTTCGCACGTTGGCGCACACCATTTTCCTTATGCAAGCACCCGAGAGCCTTTGAAAGCTCATACCGTTTAACTGCGCACGCGCCAAAAATAAAGTTTCGTACACATAGAAAAAGCTCACTCCTTCGCAAGAACAAAATCAATCGCCAAAAACATAGAGCAAATTGAAAGCTAATAGAAGTATACAGAAAAGTAGCACAGTTGTACGACTGACACCCAACGAAAAGTTAAACAGAAGAAACAAAGATAATTACAAAGACATCATAGCAAACACAAAGTGAAGGTAAAAACATAGAAATAAAAAAGAAGAAAAATATGAAAAACTTGGCGAAAAACTAAGTGTTGAAGACATGATGGAGTTTTCGGACTAAGTCCGCCCCCTCCGTCTGGCAACACCCGGCCAGTGCGGCCAAGCGCAGGCAGTGCAGCTCAGCTGTGGCTTGCCAACCACCACCGCGCTCACTCCCAATTGTTTAGTTTACTTAAAACTACCCAACCACACGCATTGATCGTGCCCGCTCGTCCCAACGCAGTTTTTATTATATCGTCCGCCCGCCGTCGCGTCTTTTTTTTCAGTTTAATTTAATTATATTATTGTTATAAATTCTTTATATTTGTGAATATATACATAAATAGAATATCGACATATATGTGCCCTCTTTTACCTTTGAAAGGTGTTTAGTGCAGTGAGTAATTTTATACATGGTCCTTCGAGCCTTTTGTGTCGAAAAGGCCAGCGACCAACAGCAAAAACCGAAAAATAACAAATTTTACATAAAAAGAAAAACGCGGATCGGTACGGACACCTTAACAAAAAAAAAACAAAGTGCTTAAATTTTAATATAAAACTAAGTGCTTAAATATAAATATACAAAAAGAGTGAAACGAAGAAAATTATAACAAAAAATAGTGCACATACATAAATACATAATAAACTTAAACATACAAATGCAACACAAAAGTGAAAACAAAATCTGAAACAGGAAAGAAGTTTGTGAAAAAAAATACTTAATTTAAGCAAACAACAAAAGTGTTAAAACTAAAATTATTTAAATAAAAAACAAATACATACATACATGATTTAATCACAAGAGGAAAAAGACACATTAGGGTGAAGAAGGGAAAAAAAAAGTTTTGTGAAAAAAATATACATAATTTTGAGAAAAGGAAAATAAAATCCTTGGAAAAATACAATATTTGATAAAAAGTGAGATTTTTTGGAAAAAAAATAGCAAAAGAAAAGATAAATATGAAAATTTTTGGAAAAAATATATTAAATTTTTGCACGAAAACACAAAACACGGAAAATATAAAAATATTAGAAAAAAAAACAGAAGATAAAGTAGAGAAAAAGTAAAGTGCTGAAAAAAAAGAAATTTGTTTAAAAACAAGTGAGGGAAAAATAGTTTTCGTTTGAAAAACTTAAGAAAAAAAACACACATCATTATTACAATAAGGAGGAACAAGACAACATCAACGAGGAGCAAATTACAACAAAGGCTAAAGGACAACACAAAAATCAACAAGTCACGCACATTTCATATAAAAATTTCTGAGTAAGTACTCTCGTTACCCAATATACTCCCATATATATTCCCTCCGTCTAAAGTACGGACCCCAAATCTAAAATCCCCAAATTTATATACCCCTCCGATCTAAAGATCCGGACCCTGGGTATATAACCCACATAAAAAAGCCTAAACGGCAAAATATTTCATTTGCATACTCACTGTTACCAACAGGTACAGTCCCTTCAAAAAACCCACATACATTTTTAAACAAATAAATTTACATTCCCTTACCAACGGAAAACACACTGCCCGGTTTTATATACCCAAAAAGTTCGTTGCGCGAAATACCTACTTAATTATAAAAGTATATACGTATGTATATATGTAATATATGTATATACCCACTTAGTTCGGTAATATCACCCGAGCTACAAATTTTTCCAGCGTGAAATTCACCGCAGCCCCATAGCAGCAAACTTTGCCAAATTTTTGTCACTTTTCCTAAAGTTTATTTTACCGGTGCACCCAAGATTAATTTTGCATACAAACCTACAATTATATGCACCCATATTACCCACACGCACTTGTATATCTTTTTGCATAAGCCAAAAACCCACCCTCAACAAAGTAATTGCATGACCATATGTAACTACATAATAGAAGGAAGCAACAAAAAAGATCGTCGGTTACATATTTTGCATACATTTACTTTGTCAATACAGATCAAGTGCGTTGGCACGGCAAACAAAAGGTTGTTGGTACACCACAGTTTACCGGCAAATATATTTTACCCATATATATATATACATACATACGTACTATATACCCATATTACTTGTGCTCAGAAGCGCTGAGACAAGTACATATAACAAACCAAAAAGCCGGTACACATTAGGCCGGTCTCAAAAAATAAAACACAAAATACCCAGTGAACACAAATATTATAATATTTATATTATTATATACCCACATTACTTGAACTCAGAAGCGCTGAGACAAGCCCGTATAAAGAACCAAGCGTACATTAGGCTGGTTTCAAAAAAAAAAAAGATTTTTTTTACGATTTTTTTTTTTTATATTTTCACAGCTTAATAAAAGCTCCCCTCTTTGATATACTACATTAAGTTATAATGCCGAAATCGTCGGACGAACCCCAAAAATTTACCACTGCAGACCAATGCCTGCAGAAATTCATATATGACGGTAACCAAGTAGAGGTTTACTGCTCAAGATGGTCACCCTCCCAAGCTACCGATTTATCAGAGTGTATGCTTAAGGTCAAAGTAGACGACCTAGATAAAATATGGGCAAAGGTGCTAGAGTCCCATCGAGATGTAAGTTTTTCTCCATATATATATACATACATACGTACTATATACCCATATTACTTGTGCTCAGAAGCGCTGAGACAAGTACATATAACAAACCAAAAAGCCGGTACACATTAGGCCGGTCTCAAAAAATAAAAAATAAAATACCCAGTGAACACAAATATTATAATATTTATATTATTATATACCCACATTACTTGAACTCAGAAGCGCTGAGACAAGCCCGTATAAAGAACCAAGCGTACATTAGGCTGGTTTAGACAAAAAAAAAGATTTTTTTTACGATTTTTTTTTTATATTTTCACAGCTTAATAAAAGCTCCCTCTTTGATATACTACATTAAGTTATAATACCGAAATCGTCGGACGAACCCCAAAAATTGACCACTGCAGACCAATGCCTGCAGAAATTCATATATGACGGTAACCAAGTAGAGGTTTACTGCTCAAGATGGTCACCCTCCCAAGCTACCGATTTATCAGAGTGTATGCTTAAGGTCAAAGTAGAAGACCTAGATAAAATATGGACAAAGGTGCTAGAGTCCCATCGAGATGTAAGTTTCTCTGATAATTATACAGATGTCAGCGGCTCGGTTGAGCAAAAATTTGCTAAATGCATGGAAACGTACCAATCATGCAAATCCGAAATTTTAGAAGCCTTACAGCTTTTTAATACTGCTAGCACCATCCAACAACAAATACCCGCCCACCCATTGAACAATTCAAACGCAAACGGTTTTTATTTAAAAGTACCACCATGCGACACCGAAGTATTTCATGGTGGATACGAAGACTGGCCATCCTTTAGAGATATGTTCACGGCAGTCTATAAAAACTACCCTTAATTATCACCCGCTCAAAAATTATATCAACTACGCCTGAAAACTAAAGGGCAAGCAGGACTTATTGTAAAACAATACCCACTGAGCGATGATAACTTCGAGCTTGCCTGGGAAGCATTTAGATCGAGGTACGAAAATAAAAGGATACTCGTCGACAATCAACTAAAGACGCTGTTCAACCTGCCAACAATATTCACAGAAAACGGAGAACAAATCCAGAAGATGCAGACAACAATCAACAATTGCATGTCAACTTTAAACACCCAAGGAATCCTGACAACGGACTGGGACCCGATCCTCGTTTATCTGTGCTCATCAAAGCTGCCAAGTGAAAGCCTTTCACTATGGGAACAATCCCTCAGCTCCCGGAAGGAGCTGCCCCTTTGGGAGGACATGAATGAATTCCTCACCAGTAGATACGAGGTAGTAGAAAGACTAAGTACCTACAGACCAGGCAAGGCGAAGCCCCAATTTTCGAGTTTTACACCACGAATGGTGAATCAAAACTAGACCCAACCCAATAATAATAAAACCCATGCACACCGGGTTCAATAAAACGGCTTCGTGTAGATTGTGCAACCAATACCACGCAGTCAAATCTTGCGTCAGGTTTAGGATTTTATCGGTATCAGACCGAATCAAATTTGTGAGAGAAAATAGTTACTGCGAAAACTGTTTATCAACGTCACACCCCAAGAACGAATGTAAAAGTAGTTTCACGTGCGTTTATTGCCAAAAATGTCATCATTCACTACTGCATTTGCAACCTAAACCCCAACAATCACAACCAAACCCCAGAGCTCAAAATGCCCAAGCCGGCACCCCTAGGAGAATGGACGACGAGCGAGCCTCAACATCGAAAGCCGTCGCAAGAGCCACCTCCTCCCAACAGTCTCAAGACAAAAAACCCGGTTTCTACACTCTTCTCGAGTAATCATGGAACCACCCTACTACCAACAGCAGTAGTATCAATACACTATGCTGGCGAATTTCATTAGCCCACCACTAATCATAGAGCAAGCACAAGGCGAAGTGCAGAATACAAATACATCTTTCTTTTATTACATTATTTTCATTATAGTTATAAAAATATAGAGTTAAAGAAATAAAGCGAATTTTATGTGAAAACCATTTGTAAGGTGTCCCGAATTACAAATTTATTGTAAGTGAACCTTGGACACGGCGAGTATAACCCAAGCACTTATTGAAGAAGCACCGGGACAGAAAAAAAAGCTTTATTACAACTGGCGCCCGAGCAGGGACCCCGAAAATCCTCCAACGTCAGAAGAACATTCCTGACTAGAAACCTAACCATAAAATGGCCGAACAGATTGATACCACGTGGTTAGACAACATTTCAGAGGAGCAGCTGATATCCATCACACAGGAATTGGGTATTGAGCAGACTGTTACCACACGAGAAATCCGAAAGCGCATAGCAGCACTGACTTCGAGAGCAAACGTGAACTCGGAAATACGCGAAAAATTTCTATCCCTAGGAGCCTCTTATAAGGAAACTACAGACACGAGTGATTTAAATGAGGTTAAGACACCGATTCCATCGAACGGACGGGGCACCATGAACACCGCCGATAGACCAGCAGAGCAAGACCAGTTCGCGTTCCCTCCCAGGAGTACAGCACCCCCGCAACAGTACTTATCGTCAGGAAAAGCGGTACCATCCAACGGTACATCTCAGGCACCGACCGTTATATTCGCACCCATCGGTAGTAAAATATGAAGGTGGACGGAACCCGTTAGCGTTCATCGAACGGCTAGAGGAATTAGCCGAAGTGTACGCGCTAAACGTGGATCTCCTACCAAAAACCATGACCGAGCTACTAGGGGGCCCCTCGCTGCAGTGTTATCGCAATAACAATGCATACTGGGAAAGGTGGACAAACTTCAAAAAGGATTTTTTACGGTTCTTCCTACCAGTCAGGTATTTCGAGGGTCTCGAAGACGACATACGCCAACGAAGGCAGCATAACAAGGAGAAGTACAAGGACTACAAGCTAGCGATACAGGGCTTGATGAGACACGCGGGATACACCAGCGAATAGTGGCTGAAACGAATCTTCCGTAACAGCCACCCCGATTACCAACTTTAAATCCGTCGGAGGGACTTCACCAATCTCGCGGAACTCTTAACCCTTGCCGAGGAATAAGAGCGCATACGTGAGGACTATCGAAGACCATCAGGCGGGTACCACCGCGAAGTTACGCGACACATCGCAAGTGACACAACTCTGGTATCACCACCTAAACCTGCGCGACCACCACCACCACCACCGAACATACCGCACCACACGCCTCCCGGCAATCAGGGGTTCGAACAAGTACACTACGCAAATAGATGCAGAAACCCACGGAAAATTTTTCCCAGGGAGTGTGGCCGCAGTGATATACGCACAATCGAATGCTGCCGTCGGCGACAGGGAAACGACAGAGGGCTTCACGAAGAACAAGGTGCAGTGAACCCAAATAACCCAGCGCCGAATCGGCAGTGGTAATGTACGAAGAGCATGGGCGCCTTTACGCCGTAGCCTGGCTCGGCGCGGAATCAGCCGAGGCGGTCATCGACACAAGGGAATCGAGAAGCTTCGTTTCGAGCAGCCTAGCAGAACGTGTAGTAAACTCTGGAAACGGAGAAATGGTGAGAATGGCCATCAAAATAACGATGGCAAACGGGACTAGCACCACAATCTTCGACGCCATAAGAACTGAGGTACGCCTCGGAGAAGCGTCACTCCACACAGTTTAACACGTCATGCCCGGGGCGATCGACGACATCATACTGGGCCTGGAAATGTTAGGAAGCATGGGAGCCACCATATCATGTGGAGAAGGCCACCTCGTGCTAACCAGACCCCTTGCTCAGCACACACCGCATCCTGGAGCCACGTCAGAAACTATTCAGGGTATAACACCAGCGAGAACGAGTACGAGGAACGCCAGGAACGACACCCCTGGGACCATTCAGAGTATAACACCAGCGAGACCGAGTAACGCCAGGTACGACACCCCTAGGACTATTCAGAGTATAACATCAGCGAGAACGAGTACGAGGAACGCCAGGTACGACACTCCTGGGACTATTCAGCGTATAACACCAGCGAGAACGAGTAACGCCAGGTACGACACCCCTGGAACTATTTAGAGTATAACACCAGCGAGAACGAGTACGACACCCCTGGGACTATTCAGAGTATAACACGAGAACGAGTAACACCAGGTACGACACCTCTGGAACTGTTCAGAGTATAACACCAGCGAGAACGAGTACGAGGAACGCCAGGTACGACACCCCTGGGACTATTCAGAGTATAACACCAGCGAGAACGAGTAACGCCAGGTACGACACCCCTGGAACCACGTCAGGAACCATTCAGGGGGTAACACCACCGATCAGTAGTAACCACAAGCACAACAACATTGATGATAGGATCTACAGGACCAACGCGGCTTACGATGACGACGAGGCGGAGCGAGTGCGCGGTTTACTGGCAAAAGAGCTCCGGAAATTAGAGAGCATGAGTGGGGTGACGACAATAGCCGAACAAAAAATTATCCTAACGGACGATCGCCCTATCAAGCAACGTTACTTCCCACTCAACCCAGCTATGCAGACCATCATCAACAACGAAGTCGACGAGTTACTCCAGAAAGGATACGTCGAGCCGTCCCGTAGCCTACACAGCGCACCGATCGTGGAAGCCAAGAAGAAAAACGGGAAGTGGAGGTTATGCGTGGACTATCGACAGCTCAACGCCCGATCCGTACCCGATGCATACCCACTACCCAGAATACAACATATACTGGACAAGCTACGACTAGCGAAGTACATCAGCAGCTTGGACTTGAAAAATGGCTACTGGCAAATACCACTGGAGCCCCAGAGCCGTCCCTACACAGCTTTCACGGTACCGGGACGCGGATTGTTCCAGTGGCGCGTTATGCCGTTCGGCCTACACTCCGCACCAGCAACATTTGAAAGAGCAATAGATCAGGTTATTGGGCCGGAGATGGAACCCTACACTTTCGCATACCTCGATGACATAATCGTCGTAGGATCCACCTTGGAGGAGCACATTCGCAACTTGAAAGAAGTAATGCTACGACTGCAGCGCGCCAACCTCAGAATAAATCCGGAGAAATGCGAATTTTTCAAGAAGGAAATCCGATACCTAGGACACGTAGTAAGCGACAGGGGTATTCACATCGACCCCGAGAAAGTTGCAGCCATCAAAGACCTGAAACCACCAAGGAACGCGAAAGAGGTGCGTCAATACCTCGGTATAGCATCTTGGTACCTACGGTTTGTACCCGATTTCGCCACGATCAGCCAGCCACTCACAACCCTGCTGAAAAAAGGCAAACACTGGAAGTGGGGAGCCGAACAACAGGAAGCCTTCGAGGCCTTAAAGCAAAAGCTCACGGGAGCACCGATATTTGCCTGCCCGGACTTCACCAAGACCTTCACCTTACAAACGGACGCAAGCAATTTCGGTGTGGGCGCCGTATTGACACAGGACTTAGAGGGTGGAGAACGCGTGATCGCCTACGCCAGCAGGAAACTCAACAAGGCGGAAACCAACTACTCGCCCACCGAGAAGGAATGCCTCGCGATAGTCTGGGGAATACGCAAGATGAGGCCCTACTTGGAAGGATACCGATTCAAGGTAATCACGGACCATATGCCTCTAAAGTGGCTAAAGTCCATTGAAAGCCCCTCAGGCCGTACAGCACGATGGGCCTTGGAGCTTCAGCAACACACTTTCGACATTGAGTACAAGAAAGGGAAGCTGAACCTGGTAGCGGACGTACTATCACGACAGCCACTGGAGACCCTACGACTGGCAACGACAACAGAGCCGCAATGCAAGTGGTGGCACAAGCGCGTCGGCGAAGTACGAACCAACCCGGAAAAATACGCCGACTACATAATACAAGATGGACAACTGTACCGCCATATTCCCCGCCGTTCACACGATGAAGAAGCGGTCCTTTGGAAATTTTGTGTACCCACACCACTGCGACAACGAGTATTAGAAGAAAACCACGACATCCCAAGCGCTGGACACTTGGGCATCCGCCGGACGGTAGCGCGGATTGCCAACCGGTATTACTGGCCCGGCATGTTTCAGGACATCAGTCGACATGTACGACAGTGCGAGTCTTGCCAGAAATACAAGGAAGCACAGCAAAAGCCAGCTGGAAAGATGCTCACACAGGTGGTCCAAGAACCATTCGCCACGGTATGCGTCGATTTCGTCGGACCACTCCCACGATCCACACACGGGAACACGATGCTATTAGTATTTTTCGCCCGCTTCAGCAAATGGGTGGAATTGGTCCCCATGAGGCGTGCTACAGCTGATGGCCTTCGCCGCGCGTTCAGAGAACGCATCCTCCCAAGGTTTGGTGCTCCCAAGATACTGATATCGGACAACGGCGTGCAGTTCACCAGCACAATGTGGCAGAACACGAAAACAATTCACGGCGCCCTACACACCGCAAGAAGACCCAACGGAACGGGCGAACAGAATAGTCAAGAGGATCATAGCGCAACTCACCAGATCACAGAACAACAGATAGGACGACTTTCTCCCAGAGATCGAGCTGGCCATCAACACCATTGTGACCACGTTCACCGGATACAGTCCACCGGATAAAATACCATTAATTTGGCCCACACAAAAGGACCCCACAACATATGCAATACAGCTTTAACACAACAGCCAGTCACAAAAGGCCCTAGCAACACGACAAACCAGCAAGTCTTAGCAACACGACTAGCAATCGCAACACTTAATAGCAACACAACAAACTAACAAGTCTCAGCAACACAACGAGCGTTCGCAACATTTAATAGCAACACGATAACCATGGCAACGCAACCATTTGAGCTAGCAACACCAAACACAACAGCTATAAAAGGAGCGACACAGCAGTACAGCAGTTAGTTAGCACGGAGCTGTGGTCGTGACTGGAGCTACCAGTGGAGCGTCCCTCGAATGTGTCGGTTATACCACCAGGAGAGGTCGTTTCATAGGAGTGAGTCGTGGCCTCAGGTGGTGAATGTGTCGGTTATACCACCAAACACCGCTTGAGACTTCGTAAGCAACGGCCCTACCACAGTAACGCGAAAAGGTGACGTCCGCCCGCCTCTGCCGACGATGAACGCGCCACAGCAGATCGGAGCTACCAGTGGAGCGCATCTCGAAGGTATCGGTTGTACCATTTGGAGAGATCGTTTCATAGGAGTAAGTCGTGGCCTCAAGTGGTGAATGTGTCGGTTATACCACCGCTTGAGACTTCTTAAGCAACGGCTCTGCCACAGTGACGCGCACCCTCGAACAGGTGACGTCCGCCCGCCTGCGCCGACGGCGACCGCGCCACAGAAGACATACGCAAGCATACGACGTTGGCCACAGCAGAGTCACGCCAACATACGACGCGGGCCACAACAGCCCTACGTAAACATACTACGCTGGCCGCAACAGAACTACGCAAATATACTACGTTGGCCACAGCAGAGTCACGATAACCTACGACGCTGGAAGCAACAGCGCTACGCAAGCATACTACGTTGACCGCAGCAGAGTTACGCAAATACACGACGTTAACCATACTAGAGTTACACACACGCACGCAGACGCACCGACATAAACCGCAGCCGAGACAGCGCAGTCGATAGCCGTACGAGAGACACGCCGACGCAGGGCGTCACGTAAATACATTTACACACACCCAGGCAACGACCAGCAAGGCGTCCTAACGGGACGATCCTAACGGGACACGAGGACCGTTAGCCCACCACTAACCATAGAGCAAGCACAAAGCGAAGTGCAGAATACAAATACATCTTTCTTTTATTACATTATTTTCATTATAGTTATAAAATATATAGAGTTAAAGAAATAAAGTGAATTTTATGTGAAAACGATTTGCAAGGTGTCCCGAATTACAAATTTATTGTAAGTGCCCTTGGACACGGCGAGTGTACCCCAAGCACTTATTGAAGAAGCACCGGGTCAGGAAAAAAGCTTCGTTACAAAGCAAATATTGCTAAGACGATCTGACTGGAAGAGACCTGCCAGTTTGAAAAGTAGGACAATAAATGAAAAAAAACCTGCCAAATTGGAAAAACTAACACCTTGGAAGGAGCAAAGGTAAATAACGCATATGCAGACCCAAATGCAAACTCAATCGCAAACGCAAACCACAGGAATTATGTTCAGCCACTAAACAGAATGCATTATTTTCAAACAACCAACGTACGAGCAATTTTGACATATTTACATATTTACATCCTTCATACATATATGGCTACTTCATGGTATTCTCTACAACGCATAAAAGGGTGGAATAAATTGGGCAATTTAGCAGCAAAACGGGACCGGAAGATATCTTTTCAATTGGCGGCGTACCGTTTGAGGTGACAGCAAAACTGGCAGCAATATAGAGTATAAGTATAAAATATAGAAACAAATTGGGCAGCCTTTGTGGACGCTAAACCATTAGCAAAAACGAAAGTTTTTGCTTAGGAATTTCTTTTTAAAAGTAGGACTTGAAATTAAAAAACAAACAAAAATAAAATAAAATAAATGATATTATGTAAAAGGCTTCTTTCAAAGAATATTTCCTTGAAAAAAAGAGAGAAGTAGCAAGAAAACTAAAACGTCTTATTTGAAAAAGAGAAAAAATATTAAATTTTAAAGAATTTTTTTTAATAGCTTGCAAAAAAATTTATAGAAAGGGTTCAGTAATTTCATTGCTATGCAAGAAATAAAAACGGAAGAAGAACTCCAGAGAATTTTTAGAAAGTGTGAAGACACTATAAGAGAATTTATAAAAATCTCTGAGGAAACTCTAAAAAATCGTAATACATACTATTAAACAAGGTCCGACACCAATTACTATAGAAGAGTATTGGCGACGGAACCAGTCTAATAAAAAGGAAGAAATTCCAAAGATACCTACCCCAATAATCCGAAAAAGAAAACGGGGAGGTAAACAATTCAAAATAAAGAAAGAAAAGGTAAATATTTAGAATACCCCATTAAATGGGAGGATATGGTAATTGTAGATGAAGGAAAAGTAGGTATGAAAAAAAGCTGCAATGGTTAAAACCATTTTGGAAAAAAATAGGAATGCAGAGGGAACCTACAATAGAAGATGTAAAAAATCCTACAACAAGGGAAGAAGAACCCATTAGAATGATGCGAATGGTTTTTCCAAATGAAAAAAAAAATTTTTCATTAATTCGAAACAAATAGAAGTAGAAACTTACAGAAGGAAAAATTTTAAATAACTAAATTAGGAATGAAAACAAAATAAAAAAAAATTACAAATTTTAGAATTAAATCATAATACTAAGCCATATATAGGCTGGTAAATAAATAAAAAAATAAAAATTTAATACAAATTTTCTTTATTAATTTCTAAAACATGGCGTGGTTGAAAACCATATTAAATGGTATCCTAATAGGTATTGCAGGATACGAAGTTGGTAAGGAAAATACCGAAAACAATTTTGAAAATAAGTTGGTAAAGTATGAACCAAAAACAAGTATAGAAAATAAAGAAAACATTTCTGATAAATGGTTAACTATTTTTGGTTGTGTAACTACATTTTCAATTGTCGCAATTGCAATTCTAATAAAAAATTATATAAAAAACAAGTTGAGACAATTGAAGATTGTACAAAGAGTTAAACGGAAAATTCAATACAAAGAGAGATGAATACATGGCAAGAAATCTATGATAAATTAACAGAAGAAAAATTAAAAGCCGATAAGTCATATAAGTGCATAAACAAAAATACTACCATAAAAACAGAAACGATAGCAAAACATTTGAATATAATATTAGAAGCTTTAAATGTTATAAAAGATTTGATCAGTAGAGTAAATCACATACTTACTAGCGATTACCAAAAAGAAGCTCAACAAATTTGTTCAACAGTACGGGATAAATAAGTATCTTCATTAGCAAGATATGACATTGAAATACCCATACCAACCACAATTGAAGAAAATTTCCAGATTGACTTTAATTTAGCTTTATCAGAACTTTCACGAAGCCGCACTCCATCACCACCACTGAGTCAGACTTCATCGGTGGAAGAAAATAAATTCTCTAATTTCCCAGCTATAAATATTATAGTGGCACAAACAGTAGTTGAATTCATCAAAACTGCTTCATCAGTACTACCAGAGTTTGATGGTAAGCCTGAAAATTTGCATAGTTTCCTATATGCTCTTGATATCCTAGACCAAATTAAGGATTGTCACGAAGCCTTAGCAATAACCTTGATAAAGACAAAGCTAAAAGGCACGGCAAGGAACTTCATAAGTAACGAAAATACAATTGCACAAATAAAACAAAAACTAAAAATTGCAATAAAGGGAGAATCAGTAGAAGTTTTAACAGCTAAACTCCTGAACATCCAACAACGCAGCAAAACTGCAAACCAGTATACTGCTGAAATAGAAAAAATTACTAGGTCATTAGGAGGAGCTTATATCTCGGACGGACTTAATCCAGACTTAGCAACGAAATACCCTACACAAGCAGCAGTAAAGGCTATGTGTAAAAACTGCTCAAATGATAAATCAAAAATGATAATACAAGCAGGAACGTTCACGACAATGAACGATGCAATTTCCAAATTTATAAATAGGTGTACAGAAATTACAGGCAGCTCAAATACAATTTTAAACATTCGTCAACAAAACCAGTACCGAAGTAACTTCCGTGGAGGTTACCGCAGTAGCAACTATGGAAGTTACCGAGGTAGAAGATTCAGACCTCAGCCATGATACAATAGCAACCCGTGGTCAAATAGCAATCCCCAAAGGGGAACAGATTCCCAAAATAACAATAGAAGTTACAACCAAACCAGAAATATACGCAACTGCACACATCAGCAGGAAAACCAGCAGACTCCACTTCAAGAGCAATATGCAGAAAAATATGTGTACTAAATTTACACTTAAATAGCTACATATCCACTAAACCGACTCTAAATAACTCAGTTTCAAACCTCCTTGTAGATACAGGAGCAGATATTTCAATAATAAAAAAGAACCAAATAGATAGTCATTCAAAAATAAATACAACATAAATAATAGATTTGAAGGGCATAGGTCAAGGCATCACCAGCACAATAGGCACAGTCCAAGCGGACTTAAAAGTGATGACCTTCTGATTTATCATAAATTTCACGTCGTAGAGACGATTTCCCAATACCATGTGATGGAATCATAGGTTTAGACCTTACTAAAAAATATAATTGCATTTTAGACTATGGAAAACAGGGGATAAACTAATCCTAAGACCATATGATTTTCCACAAACAATAACAATGCACCTCACAAACTGTCTGTCCGTAAATACAATTACGATCCCTGCTAGATCTGAAGTCATTAGAAAAGTAACAGTAAACACTGATAGCAAAAACATTTTCATACCCCATCAACAATTATCGGAAGGAATTTCTATAGCAAACACAATCACAAATAAAGATCAATCTTTCGTCAGAATTATCAACACGACTCACAAAAACACAACTATTCGCAATTGCAAAATAAATATTGAAAATTTAGATGACTACATATTAATTAAAACAAACACACACAATAAACAGAGTAATGATACAGAAAAACTAAAAAGATTAACCAAAAACTTTCCAAAATTTGTAAATTCTCAAACAAAACAAGATAAGTCAATTAACATCATTATGCACAGAATTCATAGATATTTTTGCACTAGAAATAGAACCAATTTCTTCTAATAATTTTTATAAACAAAAACTACACATGAAAGACGAAACCCCAGTTTACATAAAAAATTATAGATTGCCTCAGACACAAAAAGGGGAGATAAGCAAACAAGTTAATAAGCTAATCCAAGATGATATAATATGGACACTTACATACATACATATTTACACAAACAACACAACCAACTTACTCAAACAATATATTATTACACTTACCCTTGATTAAAATACTCACCTTTGCTAAAATACTTACCTAATGAAATACCCTGCAAATGTGGTAAAATACTTACCTTAATGAAGCACCCTGTAAACAAAGTGTTTAGGCCAACAGCCCAAACTCAAAACATAAAAGATCGCCCTCGCACTTTTTCTTATGTTGTTAACAGTGCCGGTCAAACTGTTTATGTTAACCATACAAATGAACATCGCTGGAATAAATAAACAGTTTGACTGGCAAGCGGTATTGACCTGTTATACATTTTTTACTTCACTTGTTTTCACACACCAAGTACAAAGGCCGTATCCCGCCGCAGTTCCAGCTTCAACCAAAAGGTAACCTGCATATATATATATATATATATATATATATATATATATATATAAATTTTTGTGTTTAATCATTATGTTCAATAAAGACTATTTTTGATTATTAATACTAATACCAACTTTTCTTGTTCTTTTCCACACCATATCTTGACCGGCATCATCCCTGAGCTGTGGCCCGAATCAATGTCTTGGCTCAATATTAATGATATTCTCGATAGGTTTTCAAATCTTCCTAGGGCTTTAAGAGTTATATCATATACTCAGGTTTTTTCATAGATCGCATTCTAAAGCTAAAGATTGTAGTCAACCTGAATCTTATTTAATTTCCTCAGATGAAATTAAAGCTACAACAACCCGTTTAATAAAACTTGCTCAGAAGCAATATTACGGATCAGAAATTTCAAGTTTGCAATCCAAAACACCAATTGGATCTAAAAGCGAAATACTTTCTCTCACTCTATATCTTGATGAAGGCGAAGTAGTGAAAACGGGTGGATGACTTGGTGCATCCAAAGATACTACCGAAACTGAACGCCATCCCATAATACTTCCGTACGATTGTAGGTTTACACGTCTGTATGTTCAGTTTGTCCATGAAATGTCTCTCCATGGTGAAAACCAATTAATGCTGCGCATCATTAGAACTCAATACTGGATACCAAAAGTTAAAACCATGATACGATCCGTAATTCATAATTGCAAGATCGGCACGATCTTCAAGAAACGATCTCAAAATCAGCTCATGGGAATTCTGCCTCAAGAACGCACCACCTTTTCGCGTGCATTTACCAATACAGGGGTAGATTTCACCGGGCCCTTCGATATTAAGAGTTACCGTGGGCGCGGGTGTCGTACCTCAAAGGGTTACGTTTGCTTTTCTACTAAGGCTATACATTTAGAAACCACTAGCGATTTGAGCACTTCCTCATTTCTAGCCGCTCTTTCAAGATTCGTAGCTAGACGAGGATGTCCAAAAAACATTTATTCGGACAATGGAACAAACTTTGTCGGTGCATCACGCGCATTAAAAACTGAATTTAAGGAGTTTCTTGCCGATGCAAGAAACCAAACCCTGTCAAAATATTCCCATCAGGCATTAAGCTGGCATTTTAAAACCAGCAGGAGCTCCACACATGGGGGGATTATGGGAAGCGGGAGTGAAAAGCTTTAAAAGCCACTTCAAAAAAGAGGCCTTAAACAACAAATTCACTTTTGAGGAATTTAACACGTTGTTATGTAGAATTGAGTCGTGTCTCAATTCTCGCCCTCTTAGCCCCGCTTCAAATGAACCATCTGACCTTGAGCCTCCAACACCTGGACACTTTCTGATTGGAGGACATCTATTTGCACCAGCGGAAATCAGCATTGATGAAAATACTGCCTCAATTGTCAATCGCTGGCAGAAACTCAAGGCGTTGCATCATAACTTCTGCAGAAGATGGAAATCAGAATATCTTTCGGAACTATAGAAACGGATAAAATGGAAGCATCCTAAATCAAAAATGCAAGTCGGAGATATGGTGGTTATACGGGAAGACAATCTTCCTTCCAACGAACGGAGATTGGGGCGTGTGATTAAGTTACACCCTGGTTCAGAAAACCGGGTTCGCGTTGTGGATATAAGGACTGAAAGGGGGCAAGTGACAAGACCACTTGTCTAACTAATATTACTACCACCATATACCGCGGAAACTGAAAACACGACAGACCCTAATCTTCAGCAGTAACGCTACAATTGGAGTTACAAAATTTCCACACAACATCAAAACTTCTCCTAACAAAACTAAGCAACTTCAACAAAACTCATAGTGGAAACAAAATTTTCTTTTTTTGATCCAGCCTAATGTTACATATGTACATGTACATGCTTGCGCACATGGGTGGTGTGATTTTCATTTACAAAAGCAACAATATTTTGCTACAACTGATGAACACTTTTTATTATTAAATCTTAAATTTTTAATGCGTTTTTTTTACACACTCACTACCAATTGAGGTTATCAGGTATTCGCTACCGAAAACATGTGCACAAACATATACACAATGGCTATGTGCATTGGACTGCATGGAATCATGAAAGAAATTTTTTCGGGTCTGCTTAGGCAATCAAAAGAAAGTTCGTGGGTTCGCAAACCACATATGAAATAATGAAATTTCCCTCAAATAAATATTTTCTTTGTTCTTTTTGCCTAATGCATTATATCTAAGGGTGCTCACATCAACATAATTTTTTATTTTTGTTACGAAGGAACGAAAAAAAGGATAGTACAATGGCAAAGGCAATGTTACCTAAATTAAACAAAATCGCTGCCAATTACATTGCATACACAATTTTTTATCAAAATAAACATAAAAACAAAAATTAAATAAGTAAAAAACAAAAATCACGGAAATAAAAATTTTTCAATTAAGGACACCCTAATATAATGCACGGCAAATAGCACAATTCCTTTTCACTTTTCGAAGTAAATACTAAACAAAAGCAAAGAACAAACAAATTTTCTAACAAAAAGAAAACAGAGGAGAAATTTCGGATTGCTCGGTTCACCCTAATGCAACATATTGCAATTAAGTTTTTGCTTTTCGAAGCAAAAACCAACACAAAAAAAAACACTTAAAAGAAAAAAAAATAGTTTTCTTTCATACTAAACTACACATGTTGTCACTCCACGATCGCATGATTTTATTGCGGAACGTTGCAAAAAACAAAAAAAAACACAATCACACACTTTTCACTATGCTGGTTACTCTGCTTTGGTGGAGGATTTTTTTTGTGACCTTTCATAGGCCTTCATTATCAAATTTTTTTTTCCTATCTTTTCATTTTCAATATATATGTATATACATATGTATATTTTATTGTTTCACTAAAACGCTTCACAAACACGAAATAAACACTAAAGATTCGCGATTTACATTTTTCGCCCGCACGCGTACTATTTTTATTGCAATTACACTTGTATCGCAATCACAAAACAAAAAATCACTCGCGAACACGTTTGTTTCATTTGGTTTTTTTTTCATTTATTACTTACGGAAGTTAATGAAACATGAAATATATCGATAGTGCAAACAATCGATACACTAGTACGGTAGCATAAGGGTGTTGACACATCATCAATTATCCGTAAGGCTACATGCTTCACATTTGGAAAAGCATGACGTAGACATCTACATTTTTGAGAAATGAGTTAGTAATAAAAAATAAATGCTATAAATGCTTGGAAATATATAAATTAGACATTGTTTGAGAAAATCTTTCCTGTTAATGTTTGGGTTGGCGTAGTTTATGTCTTGGGGGTCCGAGGGTATCATTTGTAAAACAAATGAATTAAACTACAATACAGCTATCGTGTATTTATATTTCGCATACATTACCCTGCTTCCACCAACAACCCCTTATAAGGTGAAGTTCACATTTACCTTATCAGAATTGCTCGCCAACCAAAATACGCTCGCTACGTCGACAAAACCGATGAGGAAAGCAACACCCACTCCATTAACGCATCGGAGTTCGAAGCAGAGTCCTCTGCAGCGGAAACGTCTGCTTTCCGTCCGCAGGCCTCAGGCGGAGTGGAATCATCTGCATTCCACCCACCTTCTACGAGTGGATTGGAAATGAAAACTTTCCAACTGCGACGTTTTCGTCCTCTACTTCTACATGAGGTGATCGCAAGCGGATTGGAAATGCAAACTTTCCAACCGCCCAAAAATAGCTACAATGGAAAAGGCAAGAAGAATCGACGCAAGCAGCAAGCGCATCATAGTCGCGCCGGGAGGAGAGTGGAATCACCTACATTCCACCTCCATCCAACGGGTGCCTTGATGAATTGTAAATACCTTTCTTATACAACATATTTTTTTACAAGAAAAAAATAATAATTTTAATACTGCTTATGCATATACATAAGCAATGATATATTTTATACATAGGTACATACATGAAATAAAAATAAATGTGCCACTGAGATTGAACCATGTACATCTATTATTTATTTTTCTTCAATTTTCGACTTTAGGTAATTCAAACGGAACCTGAGCTGAAAATAGTTTTAAGCTTAATTTAAACAAATACTGCGAACCAGCGGCGGAATATGTCCAAATAATTCTTGCGTATCGTAAGGGGCCGGCATGTTTAGGCCAACAGCCCAAACTTGCCCTCGCACTTTTTCTTATATTGTTAACAGTGCCAGTCAAACTGTTTATGTTAACCATACAAATGAACATCGCTGGAATAAATAAACAGTTTGACTGGCAAGCGGTATTGACCTGTTATACATTTCTTACTTCACTTGTTTTCACACACCAAGTACAAAGGGCGTATCCCGCCGCAGTTCCAGTTTCAACCAAAAGGTAACCTGCAAATATTTATATATATATAAATATTTGTCTTTAATATTTATGTTCAATAAAGACTATTTTTGATTATTAATACTAATACCAACTTTTCTTGTTCTTTTCTACACTATATCTTGACCGGCACCATCCCTGAGCTGTGGCCCGGCCTAGACATTGATTCGGGCCACAGCTCAGGGATGGTGCCGGTCAAGATATAGTGTAGAAAAGAACAAGAAAAGTTGGTATTAGTATTAATAATCAAAAATAGTCTTTATTGAACATAAAGATTAAACACAAAAATTTATATATATATAAATATTTGCAGGTTACCTTTTGGTTGAAGCTGGAACGGCGGCGGGGTACGTCCTTTGTACTTGGTGTGTGAAAACAAGTGAAGTAAAAAATATATAACAGGTCAATACCGCTTGCCAGTCAAACTTTTTATTTATTCCAGCGATGTTCATTTGTATGGTTAACATAAACAGTTTGACTGGCACTGTTAACAATATAAGAAAAAGTGCGAGGGCGAGTTTGGGCTGCTGGCCTAAACATGCCGGCCCCTTACGATACGCAAGATTTATTTGGACATATTCCGCCGCTGGTTCCCAGTATTTGTTTAAATTAAGCTTAAAACAATTTTCAGCTCAGGTTCCGTTTTATTTACCTAAAGTCGAAATTTGAAGAAAAATAAATAATAGATGTACATGGTTCAATCTCAGTGGCACATTCATTTTTATTTCATGTATGTACGTATAAAATATATCATTGCTTATGTATAAGCATAAGCAGTATTAAAATTATTTTTTTTTCTTTTAAAAAGATATGTTGTATAAGAAAGGTATTTACAATTCATCGAGGCACTCGTTGGATGGAGGTGGAATGCAGGTGATTCCACTCTCCTTGCGGCGTGCCTATGTTGCGCTTGCTGCTTGCGTCGATTCTTCTTGCCTTTTCCATTACAGCTATTTTTGGGCGGTTGGAAAGTTTGCATTTCCAATCCGCTTGCGATCACCTCATGTAGAAGCAGAGGATGAAAACGTCGCTGTTGGAGAGTTTTCATTTCCAACCCACTCGTAGAAGGTGGATGGAATGCAGATGATTCCACTCCACCTGAGGCCTCCGGACGGAAAGCAGACGTTTCCGCTGCAGGGGACTCTGCTTCGACCTCCGATGCGTTAATGGAGAGGGTGTCGCTTTCCTCATCGGTTTTGTCGACGTAGCGAGCGTTTTTTGGTTGCCGAGCAATTCTGATAAGGTAAATGTGAACTTCACCTTATAAGGGGTTGTTGGTGGAAGCAGGGTAATGTATGCGAAATATAAATACACGATAGCTGTATTGTAGTTTAATATAATTGATATTTATTTGTTTTACAAATGATACCCTCGGACCCCCAAGCCAGAAACTACTCCAAACCAAACATTAACAGGAAAGATTTTCCCAAACAATGTCTAAGTTATATATTTCCAAGCATTTATAGCATTTATTTTTGATTACTAACTCATTTCTCAAAAATGTAAATGTCTACGTCATGCTTTTCCAAATGTGAAGCATGTAGCCTTACGGATAATTGATGATGTGTCAACACCCTTATGCTACCGTACTAGTGTATCGATTGTTTGCACTATCGATATATTTCATGTTTCATTAACTTCCGTAAGTAATTAATGAAAAAAAACGAAATGAAACAAACGTGTTCGCGAGTGATTTTTTGTTTTGTGATTGCGATACAAGTGTAATTGCAATAAAAATAATACGCGTGCGGGCGAAAAATGTAACTCGCGAATCTTTAGTATTTATTTCGTGTTTGTGAAGCGTTTTAGTGAAACAATAAAATATACATATGTATATACATATATATTGAAAATGAAGAGATAGGAAAAAAAAAATGTGATAATGAAGGCCTATGAAAGGTCACAAAAAAAATCATCCACCAAAGCAGAGTAACCAGCATAGTGAAAAGTGTGTGATTGTGTTTTTTTTTGTTTTTGCAACGATCCGCAATAAAATCATGCGATCGTGGAGTGACAACATGTGTAGTTTAGTGTGAAAGAAAACAATTTTTTTTTCTTTTAAGTGTTTTTTTTGTGTTGGTTTTTGCTTCGAAAAGCAAAAACTTAATTGCAATATGTTGCATTAGGGTGAACCGAGCAATCCGAAATTTCTCCTCTGTTTTGTTTTTTGTTAGAAAATTTTTTTGTTCTTTGCTTTTGTTTAGTATATAAACTTTTTACTTCGAAAAGTAAAAAGGAATTGTGCTATGTGCCGTGCATTATATTAGGGTGTCCTTAATTGAAAAATTTTTATTTCCGTGATTTTTGTTTTTATGTTTATTTTGATAAAAACGGGTGTATGCAATGGAATTGGCAACCGCTTTGTTTAATTAAGTAACATTGCCTTTGCCATTGTACTATCCTTTTTTTCGTTTCTTCGTAACAAAAATAAAAAATTATGTTTATGTGAGCACCCTTAGATATAATGCATTAGGCAAAAAGAACAAAGAAAATATTTATTTGAGGGAAATTTCATTATTTCATATGTGGTTTGCGAACCCACGAACTTTCTTTTGATTGCCTAACCAGACCCGAAAAATTTTCTTTCATGATTCCATGCAGTCCAATGCACAAAGCCATTGTGTATATGTTTGTGCAGATGTTTTCGGTAGCGAATACCTGATTACCTCAATTGGTAGTGAATGTGTAAAAAAAAAAGCATTAAATAATTTAAGATTTAATAATAAAAAGTGTTCATCAATTGTAGCAAAATATTGTTGCTTTTGTAAATGAAAATCACACCACCCATGTGCGCAAGCATGTACATGTACATATATAACATTATGCTGGATCAAAAAAAGAAAATTTTGTTTCCACTATGAGTTTTGTTGAAGTTGCTTAGTTTTGTTAGGTGAAGTTTTGATGTTGTGTGGAGATTTTGTAACTCCAATTGTAGCGTTACTGCTGAAGATTAGGGTCTGTCGTGTTTTCGGTTTCCGCGGTATATGGTGGTAGTAATATTAGTTTGACAAGTGGTCTTGTCACTTACCACCTTTTAGTCCTTATAACCAGAACGCGAACCCGGTTGTCTGAACCAGGGTGTAACTTAATCACACGCGCCAATCTCCATTCGTTGGAAGGAAGATTGTCTTCCCGTATAACCACCATATCTCCGACTTGCATATTTGATTTAGGATGCTTCCATTTTATCCGTTTCTGTAGTTCCGAAAGATATTCTGATTTCCATCTTCTGCAGAAGTTTTGATGCAACGCCTTGAGTTTCTGCCAGTGATTGACAATTGAGGCAGTATTTTCATCAATGCTGATTTCCGCTGGTGCAAATAGATGTCCTCCAATCAGAAAGTGTCCAGGTGTTGAAGGCTCAAGGTCAGATGGTTCATTTGAAGCGGGGCTAAGAGGGCGAGAATTGAGACACGACTCAATTCTACATAACAACGTGTTAAATTCCTCAAAGGTGATTTTTTTGTTTAAGGCCACATTTTTGAAGTGGCTTTTAAAGCTTTTCACTCCCGCTTCCCATAATCCCCCATGTGTGGAGCTCCTGCTGGTATTAAAATGCCAGCTTAATGCCTGATGGGAATATTTTGCATCGGCAAGAAACTCCTTAAATTCAGTTTTTAATGCGCGTGATGCATCGACAAAGTTTGTTCCATTGTCCGAATAAATGCTTTTTGGACATCCTCGTCTAGCTACGAATCTGGAAAGAGCGGTTAGAAATGAGGAAGTGCTCAAATCACTAGTGGCTTCTAAATGTATGGCCTTAGTATAAAAGCAAACGAACAGACAAACGTAACCCTTTGAGGTACGACACCCGCGCCCACTGTAACTCTTAATATCGGAGGGCCCGGCGAAATCTACCCCTGTATTGGTAAATGCACGCGAAAATGTTCTTGAGGTAGAATTCCCATGAGCTGATTTTGAGATAGTTTCTTGAAGATCGTGCAGATCTTACAATTATGAATTACGGATCGTATCATGGTTTTAACTTTTGGTATCCAGTATTGAGTTCTAATGATGCGCAGCATTAATTGGTTTTCACCATGGAGAGACATTTCATGGACAAACTGAACATACATACGTGTAAACCTACAATTGTACAGAAGTATTATGGGATGGCGTTCAGATTCGGTAGTATCTTTGGATGCACCAAGTCGTCCACCCGTTTTCACTACTTCGCCTTCATCAAGATATGGAGTAAGAGAAAGTATTTCGCTTTTAGATCCAATTGGTGTTTTGGATTGCAACCTTGAAATTTCTGATTCGTAATATTGCTTCTGAGCAAGTTTTATTAAACGGGTTGTTGTAGCTTTAATTTCATCTGAGGAAATTAAATAAGATTCAGGTTGACTACAATCTTTAGTTTTAGAATGCGTTCTATGAAAAAACCTGAGTATATGATATAACTCTTAAAGCCATGGGAAGATTTGAAAACCTATCGAGAATATCATTAATATTGCTTGAAATAGCGGTTGCATATACTTGCACGCGTTTTTCTTCAATATTCGTGTTGAAATCCAAATCTTGGGTCGGCCACTTTTCCTTCTCTTCTTGGAGCCAAGAAGGACCTTGCCACCACAGAGAATTGTTGACTAAATCCTCGGCTAGTATTCCTCTACTGGCTAAATCTTGGAGCCAAGAAGGACGTTGCCACCACAGAGAATTGTTGACTAAATCCTCGACTAGTATTCCTCTACTGGCTAAATCTGCTGGATTTGTACCTGAATCCACGTGATACCACGATGAACTTCCAACTTTGTCGACGATTTTTGTTATTCGATGCGCAACGAAAGTTGACCACGAGCGCGGAGGTTTTCGTATCCAGGCCAGCACGATTATCGAATCTGTCCACAGGTGAATGTTTTGTTGACCTAAATCAAGGTTAACGCAGATAGATTTGGTTATTTCCGCTAATAATACAGCTCCGCAAAGTTCCAGCCGAGGAAGTGAGATAGTTTTGACTGGAGCTACTCTTGTTTTTGCCAAAAGCAGATTCACAAATGTGGTTTTGACTGGAGCAACTCTTGTTTTTGCCAAAAGCAGATTCACAAATGTGCCGTCGTTGGTTTCCACTCTCAAATACACGGCTGCACCATACGCTTTCTCGGAGGCGTCGCAGAATCCGTGGATTTCGACCTTTTCTGTTGAGAAAAGGATACCCATCGCGGTATTCGTATTTTGTCGATCTCCTTGTACGTATTGGTAAAATTTTTCCACCTGTCTAATGTTGAAGACGAAACGGTTTCATCCCAGCCAGTACTCTCTAACCAGATATTTTGCATAATCATTTTCGCCACGATAATTGTTGGAGCTAACCACCGATAGTAGATAGTATCGCTCTTTTTGTAAGCAAGGTATTCTCTTCTATAGATTTTGCTTTGAAGTAAAACTGATCGGAATGAGCATTCCACCTAATACCGAGCGCCTTTACACTACTTGAATTCTAAGAAATCTTCGCTCAGTAGATGAGCTTTGGGAATACCCTGTAATATTTCACTGGAATTTGAAGTCCATTTTCGTAATGGAAAACCAGCTGAACTTAAAACCCCGGAAATTTCATCTCTTGCTCTGATCGCAGATGCTATAGTATGCCCTCCCGAAAGAACGTCGTCGACATACATATTTTTTCGTAGGATATTTGAGCCGATTGAATGAGATTTTTCGGAATCATCAGCCAGTTTAAGTAAAGTCCCTATTGCTAGATAATGAGCACAATTGATACCAAATGTCAGTGTTTTGAGCTCATACAGACTGATTTGATCATCTGGACTTGAGAGGAAAACTATTCTTTGGTATCTTGTATGATTATCATCTACTAGGATTTGCCTATACATCTTCTAAATATCGCTATTGAAGACATATCTGAAAAGTCGCCAGCGAAGAACATCGTTCAGGCTGACACCATTCGAAGAGCGTGAAGAAGCATTGAAAACAACTCTAACTTTGGTAGAGATGCTTTCTTCTTTTATTATTGCATGATGTGGTAAATAGTAATTATCGACTGCATTGGCCGATTGAATCGAATCTAATCTTGACATATGCCCCATAGTCTCATGTTCTAGTATGACTCTATTGTACTCTTTCTGTAAAGCGAGATTTTTTCTAAGTCGCGTTTCATTTTTATAGAATTGAGAGCACGCCATTCTTAATAATGAACCTAGATTTATCTCTCCTGGGAATTCTGACCTGAACGGAAGCGACGCAATGTATCTTCCATCAGAATTCCGCTCCGTTGCGCTTTGATACATTTCCTCACAATATGTATCTTCTAATGTGGAGGCTTTAGCTTTCGGTGTGTCTTCGAGCTCCCAAAATGACCTTAGCTGCTTGTCTAAAGCCACCTCATTGTAAAAGGATACCCGATTATGATTGGTTGGACTGGCTGCATCAGCACGACCAGTCAGTATCCAACCAAAGACAGTTTCTTGAGCTAAAACTTTGCTAAGAATATTTTTTTTGATACCGTCTAATATGATTTGCGGATAAATATCCCCGCCCAGAACAAGATCAACTGGCTCATTCACGAAGAAACTTTTATCCGCAAGCACGAGATCAGGGAATGATTGTTGTATTAATGCACTAACATCGCATGTTGGCAAGTTACCTGTCAAATGTGATAGAACTAGAACTAAAGCGTCAATAGAAATTGGTGGGTCAACTGGGGACCGCAACTGAACGGCGCATGCCTCTTTTACCTGCGCAGAAACTGAATTATTGATGCCCGAAACTTGAGCATGCATCTTTCGAGTTGGCAGGTTGATTCTTCGTCTGAGTCTTTCACTGATAAAAGAGCATTCAGATCCCGAATCTATGAGAGCTCCGGCCGAAAAATCTGTACCATTATAATGAATGGTGAAGCGAGCTGTGCCTAGTAAAACCCCTTTACTGGTATTAATAAAATTTGATTTTACAGTAGTTTTATCTTTCTGCTTTTTTTGTTTTGCAGATTCATTTTGAGATTGAGCTTGCTTTGAAGTGCACGATTGCTCATCCGATAAATCTGCAGAATTATTTGCCTGTGTAGGTTTTGCCTTACTTGTCTGTAAATGCAGAAGGGTATTATGTCTTAAATGGCAGTTGCTGCAATTGTGCGCACTTGTGCATTTTGACACTGAATGAACCGATGACAGACAGTTTAGGCAGAAGTGATTTCTTTTTGTGAAAGCAAGTCTTTCATTCGAGTTCAAATTTTTGAATTTTGAACATGCATAAATTTTGTGATCATTGCTTTGGCACATTTTAAAAGTGCCTTTAGCTACACTTGCTTGGAAAGCGCCAAGTTTCTTTGGGGGATGTTCAGAGGCCTGCTTTGAGTTTTGTACCTTTTGAGGTTTTGTACTCTTTGTACCTCTTAAACCTGAGACTGATTCTAACGTTTGAAAACGATTTGTCAGAAATCGGTCCATATCCGCCCACTTAGAAGTTTCTGTCTTGTTTTCTGTTGACTGTTCCCATAGCGAAAGGGTCACATCAGGAAGCTTAGTTGAACATAAATAATAAAATAAATGTAAGGCGCGATAACCTCCGAAGAGATCTAAGGCCGAGCTTCTCTTCCAATTTGCGTCGTGCTCCTCTTGATTTTTCCCTACAAATTGGCCGGACGGGACCTACATGTTTTATGCCGACACCGAACGGCATCTGCAAGGCAGATGAGTTTTCACTGAGAGCTTTTCGTGGCAGAAATACAATCGGAGCGCTTGCCAGACACTGCCGAGGGGCGACCCCGCTTAGAAAAATTTTCTTCTAATTGAAAAATCTTATTTCTAAAATTTTGATGTTGCTTTGCCCGGGAGTTGAACCCAGGGCATACGGTGTGATAGGCGGAGCACGCTACCATCACACCACGGTGGCCGTAAGTAATAATAATGTAAGTATGAAATAATTGGATCCCAATTAGATATGTCAATATGATGACTTACTAACGAGGATATGCAATTATTTATGCCCCTTTGTAATCTTTTTATTGAATTACCGCATTCAGTTTCGACTGACTGAAGGTTGAAAAGAATCTTTAATTGGGTGTTGACTAATAATCTCTTATTTTCATACCTGTCGCACAAATTTTTCCAAGCTATATCAAAACCATCATTCGCCAATTCGCATTTCTTAACGATTTCTCTGGCTTCACCTTGAGTTTTTTGTATGAGATAATATAATTTTTGTACTGGCGACAGGCTTTTATTTAGAATATAAATGGCCGTGAACATGTCACGAAAAGTTGGCCATGACAAATAATAACCTTTGAATATATCAGTATCACAAGGTGCTAAATGCAAGTTGCGTGGCGTGAAGGCAGTATGGTTTTCCTTCCCTGCCTTCTCAAGTTTTTCTGCCAGGTCATTTATTTTTGTCATACACCGCACAAAAACAGTATAGCACGGCTTATTTTTTTCTAATTGCCGTAACATTCTTCTCAGATATATTTTCTGATTGTAGTAACGCATCAAAAGCTTCTTTAGCTTTTTCCCACATCGATTTCAACTCCTGCTGCTGAATTTTCAGCGAATTTTTGGAGTGTTCGCTAGTAGCTATGCTTAAAAATTCGATGTCGAACTCAATTATTGTGTCAACTAAGCGGTTATATGCTTCCATATTGGAAATTAAAAAAAATCGAAACAATTGATTTTTCAAAAAAAAAAAAATTACGTACACAGAGACAGAATCTGTGGAATTACCCAATTTGCTAATATAAAAATTAGAAAACGCTTGCCATCAACAATACGAACCCAACAAATCGAATAAAATTCTAATAAATTTACAGTAAAATTTCGTATGCAAACTATTTATTTTGAAACAAATAAAGTCAAATTTAATAATTTTCAGAGTAAAAAACCAGTGGACTGTATGAAATATATATATATATATATATATATACGTATAAATATATGTGTTAAAACCCAAAGTAATTGCTCGCCAACCAACTGTGTGCTTGTGTGTATGTACGTATGTAGCACAGTATTAATTTAAAGTAAACGCAAGTGAAAAATATTCCGTCAACTAAACCGATGCTCAAATTAATTTGTTTTATTTTTAAAGTGAATTAAAAGTTAAGGCCAAGTGATTTTTGTGAAACTAATTTTACTTTAAACTGCGATGAACCAAAACTCAAAGTGTGAGGTTAATTGCACAGTGCAGTGTTGTTGTTGTGGGCTGTTAATAACATATAGGTGCACGTTATATAAATGTTAATCGAATTAATTTATTTCTGAAAATTTACTTGCACTTTTCTATTAAATTATTCCCAAACACTGTTTGTACAAATAATTGTGTGCAATAATGCAACAACGAAGACCCTTAAGCCGTATCAAATATTATTTACCGTCGGCGGCAAGCAATATTTGATGGTCAAAAAGGCTATTTGTACAAATCAAATTTAATTTTGTTTTTGTTTCACAAATCACTGGCGTACTTTTCACTTTCACTAATTTTTAATTTATTAACTAATGTGCTCACTGAAATACCCACGTACCTTTATATTTGTAGATGTGTCCTTGATGCAGTGGATTCAATAATATATAAATAAATGGATTTTATAAATTGCTGTGTAATTGTTGGATCAAAAGTTGATGTTGCTGCGGCTGATGTTGCCGCAAATATCTCCTTACAGAATAACTCCTCGGAAAATACCAACTATATACTACTGAATTTCCGCTGCTATTGACACGCAATTAAATAGTTAAACACTGTGTGTTGTTGGTTCGCAAAATGGTCGCTGTGATGAAAAAACGGATTGAATGGACCAATGTCTTGGCCGGGCCACAGCTCAGGGATGGTGCCGGTCAAGATATAGTGTATAAAAGAAAAATAAAAGTTGGTATTAGTATTAATAATCAAAAATAGTCTTTATTGAACATTAAGATTAAACACAAAAATTTATATATATATATATATATTTGCAGGTTACCTTTTGGTTGAAGCTGGAACTGTGGCGGGATACGTCCTTTGTACTTGGTGTGTGAAAACAAGTGAAGTAAAAAATGTATAACAGGTCAATACCGCTTGCCATTCAAACTGTTTATTTATTCCAGCGATGTTCATTTGTATGGTTAACATAAACAGTTTGACTGGCACTGTTAACAATATAAGAAAAAGGGCGACCTTTTATGTTTTGAGTTTGGGCTGTTGGCCTAAACACAAAGAATTTATAAATTTTTGCTTATTGTAATTACCGTGCACTCAGCTTTGTACATTACTTTTACATACATACTTACATATAAATAGTTACCGTTTCCTAGCTGCGAAGGAGGCTGAAAAATTTAGAGCTTAAGAGTTAAGTTAGTTCGTTATCAGCTACCGTCCGCTAATGTACATCATCTTAGTTCGAATTTTTTTTGAGTGAAGTTATTAAAGTCCAATAAAGTAATTTTTAGTAAAAAACAGTGCGTCTTCCTTTGAAAAAAGTGACAAAAAAAGTGAGGTGCAAGTAGCGCCATAGATCCCCCAAAACCCTACTTACCCGTTCTTATACATGGTCCATTGCGGCCATCAGTGAATCAGTGACCTATAAGAAAAAATAGAAAAACTTAAAACCCTAAATGCGAGAAAAAAATTGAAAAAAATATAAGAGGTTGAATAAAAATAATAAGTGCAAAAAACCCCTAAGATATAAAAATTTATAAAATACTTACTTGCGAAAAAAGACCAAAATGTTCTTACTTACCTTAATACAAGTGTATACTTATGTACCTATGCTAGTGCAAAAAAAAAATAAAAAATAAAATTTCAAAAAACTAAAAGTGAAGTCAAATACTTACTCGGTACGTGCGCGCTAAAACAAACTGCAAATAAATTTAAAAAAACAAAAAAGTGAAAATTGTAGAAAAAATGTACATTTACTTAAAAATTATAAAGTGCTGAAAATAAAACAGGTTTAGAGTAAATTAAAATTGGGAAAAATTACCCGAAGAACGAAAAATTTTGGAAAACAAGGTGCTGAAAAGAAAAGAAACAAATATCAAGTGCGGAAAGTGATACAAGTGCTAAGAAGTAGAAATAAAAGAAATTTATATTGAAAATTAAACAAAAGGAATTTACCGAAAAAGAAAAAAAAATAATATTATAAAAAACGGTACACCCTAGTGGACAAATTGTTTAGCATATATACGTGCAAAGTGTCAAAGTATATTTACAACAAATTTAAAATAAAAATTTGTTAAAATATTTTTATTGTCTCCACGAGCAGTATACCTGCATAAGTGGACCAACAACAACAACATTCACAAAAACACTGCAGCAAACCTCCAACAACACAGGAAAAGCAACAACATTATACGCAATCACGGTAAAACAGGTGGTAATAAAACATAAACGGAATGCCAAAGTGAGTACATCCTGCACAAATCATTATACGTATATCGATAAGTACAGCAAACTTCAAGCACCCCAATATCAGTACATTATACCCGTTGGTACATAACATCAGACTCTGGATAAAAACCAAGTACAGTCTCGTCTAAATCCAGTAGTTCGTACATAGGTATATAGTTTAAAGCCCATAGCGGTTCCCCTCAAAAAGCTCTACTTATACCCATAATATATTTCACAAAAACGTATATATTACTTACCCATACCATATACACTCTCCCGTTAAATCACTTTCACTCAAAGTTAGTTGCTACCCAAAAAATTGCATTTGCATATATTTTTGCAGCAAAAAACACTAAGAACTTCATTTATGTACTGGCTTATATAAGCTCCGCCCACATTTTTGCACTTTACCTAACTCAGAACGCAATAAACCTAGTAACCCTTTTGACCCATAAAAATCGATACTAAAAATTGCACACCCTAATACCCAATTATTTAAAGCTGAACCTTTTCACTCACCATTCACTGAAAAGCAATTATAACACCACCCACTTCTGTTTATATTTTCGACTGTGATACTCTTTATACATACACGCACACTGGTACTTAGAAGCGCTAAGCCAAGTGAGATCCCACTCAATACAAAAGCCGGTCGTCACCACTTGTGTGAAACAAATTCCGCTACCCAAAATAGCACAGTGGGCCTGAGTAGATAAAAGTACGATAAAATTACAGTGGAATAAATACTTAGAATCGCAGCAAATTTTCTATTAAAAATTTTAATATGACTGAGAAACAGGAGAAACCCAAAACCCTCCTGCACCTGTCAGGAGTAATCACCCGGTCAAGATCACTGTCGGAAGGAGAACTCGGGCCTTCTGAGAAAAAAGTCTTCTTCGAAGTGACAAAATTACACAAATTCTGCGAGAAATGGTGGAAATTGACGGAGGCGGACCACTCCGAAACTAGTCTCAAAATATGTCTCGATGATCTAAACAAATATGTAGACGCGGTGGAAACAGCATATGAAGAGGCACACTTCAACGTCACCGAGGAAAGATCCAAGGCAGCGTGTGAGCAAGCATACGACTCATCGCTCGGCACGGCGATGAGAACGAAACTTAAGATTAGTAAGATTATCACGACCCGTCAGACTACTCAAATCAATGCGAAGGACCCCCAACAACTAATCGTGCAGACCCTCTCTGAACATCAACCCTATTTAAAAGTCCCCGCATGCGACACCGAGGTCTTCTACGGTGGATATGAAGACTGGCCGTCGTTCCGAGATATGTTTACTGCCGTCTACATAAACCACCCTAAATTATCTCAGGCACAGAAACTTTATCACCCGAAAGCAAAAACCCGAGGCAATGTAGCTCTGGTCATTAAAAAATACCTCCTCAATGACCAAAATTTCGAATTAGCGTGGGGAGCACTCAAATCCCGCTACGAGAATCGCAGGATTCTCTCTCTGTTTAATATGCAAGCAATTTTTTCGGAAAATAGTGAAAGAATTCAAGATGTTCAAACCACAATTAACAACTGCATCTCTATCCTAAATGCGAACGATGTCTCAACTGCGAAGTGTGACCCCATCTTCGTATATTTATACTCCTCCAAACTCCCTGATGAATCCCTAGCTCTCTGGGAGCAGTCTCTAGACTCTAGAAAAGAACTCCCACTTTGGTCAGAAATGGACAAATTTCTCACCACACGATACGAAGTGGTAGAACGACTCGGAACATGTAGACCCAATAAACCCCGCAACCCTAACCCTAGCTTTGCTCAAAGATCGTCTACGCCCCAAAACCCATTTAGGAATAAGACCCAAGCATTCCATGTAAACTCGAGGCACCAATTCTCGTGTAAACTATGCGATTCCAACCACTCGTTGATGACTTGTATAAAATTTAGAGATCTATTGACCAAAGAGCGAGGCAAATTTGTGAGAGACAATAATTATTGCACAAATTGTCTAGCTTGCTCAAATTTGGAAAAATATTGTTGTAGCAATTTCACTTGTGTTTAATGCCAACAGCGACACCACTCTCTACTCCATTTCCAATCAAAACCCTACAACCAAAACCCAGCACAGCGGCCACAAAGGAGCAAGGCGTACACCACACCACACGTTGAAGACCCAGACACACCATCAACTTCAATGGATGCCAGTCGAACCCAATCAACACAAAACTCCAGCATACATAACACAACATCGACCCACTTTGCGAGTAGTTCGGAAACTACTATTTTACCAACCGCTTTAGTCACAGTGGCGGCTAACGGCGAATACCACACAATTCGTGCGCTGATACACCAAGGCTCCGAAAAAAACTTTGTAGCCTCTAGGATACAAGCACTCTTGCAACTACCGACCAAAGATAGTCATTATAAAATATCCGGGATGGGTGCTTCGGTAGTAGAAAACTCAAACAAGATCTGCGAAATAACAATTTGCTCGTCTGATCGGAAAATACAAATTAATACCCATGCGATTTTACTGCCCAAGTTGACCCACTTCCTGCTGAGTTTTAAAGTTACGAACGTGAATTTAAGGGGATTGTCAACAGTGCCACTAGCTGACCCGCAGTGCATGAGCCCCTCTAAAATCGACATGGTAATAGGCAGCGATCTAACCCCACAGGTACTACTCCAGGGACTATATACCAATGTGAGTGATTCCTTATTAGCCCAAAATACGATATTTGGGTGGATACTCAGCGGACCCGTTAAAGAGCATGTGAACGCATTCTCTACCCATGTTCTCGAAAACTCCGACGATAACCTCAGCACATTGCTGCAGCAGTTTTGGCAACAAGAGGAATTACCCAGCACCCATGCCCTGTCAGGAGAAGACAAAATTTGCGAGGAACTCTACTCCGAAACCACACACCGCCAGGAAGATGGCAGATATGTGGTAAAATTACCCTTTAAAACGGAATTTCCTGATACCCTTGCCCTTGGACACTCAAAAATAGCAGCGCAACAACAAGACATCAGCGTAGAGAGGTCCCTGGAAAAAACCCCCACCTACGAGAAAAATACTCAGAAGTTCTGGAAGAATATATACCCCTAAATCATATGGGAGCAACTTCATCCTGCGAAGTCATCGATAAGGGGAAATACCTTTCGTTTTATCTGCCTCACCATGCTGTCCTAAAACCGGACAGCAAAACAACAAAGGTGCGAGTAGTCTTTAACGCATCTCGAACTACTCACTCGGGAAACATCTTGAACGATGTTCTACACACAGGCCCCATACTCCAGAATGATTTAATGCTCGTTCTGCTAAAATGCCGTTTTTACAAATACGTCTTCAACGGCGATATCGAAAAGATGTACCGCCAAATACTCGTTTACCCGGAAGATCAGGAATTTCAAAGAATTCTTTTTCTGAGGGCCCCACATCTGTCGATGGAGGATTTTAAATTGAAGACTGTCACTTTTGGCGTCAACTGTGCTCCGTATCTCGCCATACGCACACTACACCAACTCGAACAAGACACCATATCCACCCACTCCCTCGCCTATGACATATTACTACGAGAAACTTACGTAGACGATATACTTTCCGGCGAACATAATTTACAGTCCGCTATAAGCTCTCTGCATCAAGTTACCGAAGCGTAAAAACAGCCAGTTTTCGCCTTAAGAAAATTACGGCAAATCACCCTGATATTCTGAAATTAGTCCCAAAATCTGATCTTTTAGATGAAGATTTCCTCAAATTCCACGACTTCAGTTCAACAAGGACCCTCGGCATAAAATGGAACGCGATAACCGACTCCTTTTCTTACTCATATGACCCTCTTCCAGCAGCAAACCTAAATACAAAGCGTAAAATATTATCGGCGGTTGCGAAATTGTTTGACCCGGCAGGATGGCTATCGCCAATTATGATATTAGCCTAGACTCTACAGCAGCAACTCTGGCTGGAAGGAACAGATTGGGATGAACAAGTGAGACCCGGCGCCTTCAGCAGATGGAACACGTTTCGCGAAAATCTCTCCGCGATAAACGAAATAAAAATTCCCCGATGGATAAATTTCTCCCCTGATAAACCCTTTCAGATGCACGGATTCTCAGATGCCTCAGCGAAAGCGTTCTGCGCATGTGTGTACCTGCGAGTGCAGAATAGTGAAAGCACTTTCTCCACTCATCTATCAGTGGCAAAGAGCAAAGTCGCTCCTCTGCAAACCATAAGCCTACCCCGTCTGGAACTTTGCGGAGCGGTATTACTCACCAAACTGATAAAGCAAATACGATCGCACTTATATCTGACACCCCATGAACTCTATCTCTGGTCAGACTCCGCCATCGTACTAGCATGGCTGGAAAAACCCCCTCACACATGGAAGACCTACGTGCAAATAGGACTTCGCAAATTTTGGAAAACGTTGGCAACGCCACCTGGCGTCATATACCCGGTGTAGAAAATCCGGCAGATCTCGGCACCCGTGGATGTACACCAAAGGATCTAGCCGACTGCCCCCTATGGTGGAAGGGCCCGGAGTGGTTATCGAAACTTTCGACGTCCTGGCCGAAAATTGTGACCCAAACCACAACTCCACCGGAGCAAAAGCGTAGACAAGCATTCCATACTTTGAAGGCCAGATTTATTGTACCGTTTTTCTTCGTATCCCAGAGCTCTTCGAGTAGTGGCGTATCTGTACAGATTTATAAATTGAACGAAGAAAGGCAATGTCCCAACAGCACTTACCCTAGCACAAGAGGAAGTTCACCAGGCAAAGGTTCATCTAATCGTGTTGACCCAGCTCAGATTTTACTGGGATGAAATTGCGGACCTTCAATCGGGCAAAACCATTAGCAGGAAAAGTCCACTCTTTTCTCTGAACCCTAGGCTCGATGAAACCGGTATAATGCGCGTCAATGGTAGGCTCGCATACGCCACCCTTTCCTATAACGAGCGCTACCCTATTATTATTCCCGAGAGCTCGCGTTTTTGCTCCCTTCTCCTTGATTTTATCCACTCAGAATTTTTGCATGAAGAAAGGAGCTGATGATTCGCATGATACAACAAGAGTACTATGTCCCTCGACTCAAGCAAAAGGTGAAGAAGTGCATCTTCCATTGTAAACCTTGCACTATATATAATCAACAGGCCAAGTCTCAAATAATGGCCACACTCCCCTCTGAAAGGGCCACATTTACCCTACCATTTTACACTACCGGCGTTGACTTTGCTGGACCTTTCTTAGTCAAAACTTCCATTCTCCGAAAAGCATCGTATGCAAAGGCATATGTGTGCTTGTTTGTCTGTTTTTCGACAAAAGCAGTACACCTCGAACTCTGTTCAGATTTGCCGACAGCCGGGTTCAAAGCAGCATTCTCGCGGTTTGTAACTCGTCGTGGACTACCACATAAAGTTATGCCAGACAATGGCAAAACCTTCATTGGTGCCAGCCGCACAATTGAGAAGGAGCTCACGGCTTTTCTCAAAGAAGCCGCACTTGACATAGCTGAAAAATAATCAACTCACGGACTATCTTGACAATTTATTCCCCCATATGCTCCACACATGGGCGGATTGTGGGAAGCAGCTGTTAAGAGTTTTAAAACTCATTTTCTTAAGTTTGCAGGAAACCACAAATTCACATTCGAAGAATTTACGACTCTACTCGCGCGGATCGAAGCAGCTCTCAACTCGAGACCACTTTCTCCAATGTCAGATGATCCAAATGATTTACTCGCTCTTACCCCCGGGCATTTTCTCCGTGGCGCTCCGTTACTCTCCCTATCTGAACCCAACTCTGAAAATCTGTCACTCACAAACAAATGGCAGAAACTGCAAGTCCTACATCATCAGTTAAGTACGCGTTGGAAAAATGAATATCTCAAAGAATTCCATAAGCGCGCCAAATGGAAGACTCAGCAGACAAACGTCAGAGAAGGTGATCTAGTTGTCGTCAAGGATGACCTTCTTCCGCCCAATGAATGGCGACTTGGACGCATCATTCGACTCCACCCTGGCTCGGACGAAAACGTTCGAGTAGTAGATGTCCGAACTCAAGACGGAATATATAAACGCCCCATAGCAAAAGTGTGTGTAGTTCCCCTATCAGAATAGATTGTCCACTCTCACTATATATCTCTATATATCTCTCCAAACCTTGTCAAATCTAGAGATTCACATCACAGCCCACTCTCTACACTCATACTCACTTGACTCACCTTTTCTTGAATTTTCTTTGCAGGCCACGCTACGGAAGTTACAGCACATGCCGATTGTGCAGCCAGAAGCACTCGTTGCGGTATTGCGCCGTCTTTATGGCCATAATGCCGGAACAGCGATATGAGTCCGTTCGGGCTCATAAATACTGTATTAATTGTCTGGCAACCTCGCATGCCACAGGTGCATGTAATTCGCGCGACAGTTGTCACCGATGCGGCCTTGCGCATCACACACTTATCCATAGGGAACAACAACGAGAAGCTCGCCCAAAGAAGAGCATTCGACGTATGGAATCGAGGAAAAATGAGGTTTCCACCAATCGACGAGTCATCGTCAAACCGAAAGAGAGACGCCACAAACCCAAAGATACCCAGCGACGCATGCGTGATCTTTTTTCAAAAGCAGCGAGTACTTTCGAAGAGATGCAGGAGCTACTGCTTCCGCCATCGGAGCAGGCCGGCCGCCATGTTGGAGACATGAGCTCCAATTTCATTGAATTATAATTAATTAATAAACACACTTACATACATACATATTTACACAAACAATGAATTACATATATATATATATATATATATATATATATGTATTCAAAAATACTATAATATATTATTACACTTACCCTTGATTAAAATACTCACCTTTGCTAAAATACTTACCTAATGAAATACCCTGCAAATGTGTTAAAATACTTACCTTAATTAACCACCCTGTAAACAAAGAATTTATAAATTTTTACTTATTGTAATTTCCGTGCACTCAGCTTTGTACATTACTTTTACATACATACTTAAGTTATTAAAGTTAAAGTTCAATAAAGTAATTTTTAGTAAAAAACAGTGCGTCTTCCTTTGAAAAAAATTGACAAAAAAACTGAGGTGCAAGTAGCGCCATAGATCCCCAAAAACCCTACTTACCCGTTCTTATACACCTTCCATATCAGAATATAACAGCCCAATCTTACTAGTCCCTTCCAGGGTATACAGAAAAAAGATGGAGACTGGTTGTTGATTATAGACAAGTCAATAAAAAGCTAGCAGAATTGATGACATTCTAGATCCACTTGGAAGAGCCAAATATTTTTCATGCCTACACCTCATGTCAGGTTTTCATCAAATAGAACTACACCCAGATTCTAGAGATATAACCTCATTCACAGCGGAAAACGGCACTTATAGATTCAAAAACTACCCTATGGATTAAAAGTAGAACCAAAATTATTCCAAGGAATGATGACACTGGTATTTGCAGGCCTCAAACCATCACAAGCATTTCTCTATATGGATCATTTAGTTGTACTAGGATTTTCTGAAAAGCACATGCTGAAAAATTTAAGAGACGTATTCTCCACTTGTAGGAAATACAACCTAAAGCTCCATCCAGACAAATGTCTATTTTTCAGCCAAGAAGTAACTTATCTAGGCCATAAATGCACAAGCAAAGGAATATTACTCGACCCAAGCAAATCTGAAACATTTCAAAACTACCCAACACCAAAACAGCAGATGAAGTTAAAAGGTTCGTAGCGTTCTGCAATTTTACAGATGATTTGTACGGAATTTCGCAGAATACTCAAGAAAATTAACTAGGCTTTGCAAAAAGAATGTTTCCTTCGATTGGACAGAAGAATGTCAAAAAGCTTTGTCTATTTAAAGGAAGCATTAGTTAGTCCAAAACTTTTGCAATATCCAGATTTCAGTAAAGAATTCTGCATAACAACAGACGTTAATGGGTATGCTTGCGGAGCAGTGCTTAGCCAAGAACACGATGGTCAAGATCATTCACAAAAGGTGAAACAAACAAAGCAACAATAGAAAAAGAATTAGCAGCAATCCATTGGGCCATAACCCTCATCAGACCATATGTCTTTGGCAGAAAATTCCTACTTATAACCGACCATCGCCCTTTAACTTATCTTTTTTCGATGAAGAGCCCTTCATCCAAGTTAACACGAGTAAGACTCGATTTAGAGGAATATGATTTTGAAGTGGAGTACATTGCGGGAAAGGAACCCACATTGCGGACGCATTGTCTCGCATTAACATAACAAATTTAAAAGAAATATCAGTGGAAGCATGCAAAATAATGGAAGTCACAACTAGATCAACAGCTAAAAACATTGAAAATAATGTTAAAATTGAAGAAAGTAACACAGGGAACCCCCAAAATATATGAAGAGCTAAATAAATTTGAATTAAAAAGACGTGTCAGGCTCGTTTTCAATCCTCCGAAATTATATTTCAAAGAAGGAAAGAAAATTTGTAGCAATATAGATACAAGTAACCTAATTGTAGATGATAAAATTGACTTAGGACAATTCTTTATCAGGCTTGAAAAGAAGCCGCCAATTTAGGTACAAATACAGTTGTCCTTAGGGGACAGATTGCTTAAAGGAAATTATACTGCAGTAGGAAAATTTATTGAAAAAGGAAATAGGGTTCTCAAAAATTTAAAAATAGCACTAACCCCAGAGGTTATAAATGTGACAAATCCCGGGAAAATTAAAGAAATTTTGCAAAAATATCATGACGATCCTATTAGTGGTGGCCACCCAGGAATAAATCGTATGATAAAGAAAATCAAACAAAAATAAAGCTGGAAAAACATGAGAGGTGACATAAAGAAATACGTAAACAACTGCATCCACTGCAAAACGAATAAAATTAATAAGCATATTAAAGAATGAATGACAATAACGGAGACACCTCCAAAGGCTTTTGATATTGTACAAATCGATACGGTCGGACCATTACCAAAATCGATAAATGGAAATGAATATGCAGTTACCATTATATGCGATCTAACCAAATACTTAGTAACAATCCCAGTCCCGAGTAAACATGAGATAACAGTTGCTAAAGCTGTATTTGATCACTTCATTCTGATTTATGGTTGCATGAAAACAATCGTAACAGACACGGGAACCGAATACAAAAATAGCTTATTCGAAGAACTGTGAAAACTGCTAAAAATTGAGCATAAAACCTCAACACCATACCATCATCAAACTTTGGGCACTGTAGAGCGTAGTCACAGAACGTTTAACGAATATGTACGTTCATACATATCCAGTGACAAAGATGATTGGGATGAATACCTCAGGTATTTCGCGTACTGTTACAATACGACACCACCGACCGTACACGGATATTGGCCTCTTGAGCTGATATTTGCGAAAAACCCCCCGACCTACGAATTTCTAGCGGAAAACAAAATAAGCCCGGTGTATAATCACGAGGCATATGATAAAGAAATAAAATACAGACTACAAAAAGAAAAACAAAAATAAATTATGATAGAAGTAACTACAGTAGGGAAATAGGTATAGGTGATCTAGTATTAGTTAGAGAAGAAGCTAGCCATAAGCTAGATAGTAGATAAAAGGGACAGTATAAGGTAAAGAAAATTGACAAAAATAACAATTTCACTTTGATACCACACAGGGTAGAAAATAATGATAGGAACAATAAAATTAAGGAAATAATAATACATAAGAATAAGCTTAAACAAATTTAAAACATCCTTTGATAACTTAAATAATTTAACACAAAGCAAATAATCTTAAAATAAGCATTCCATCACACATTAGATATTTAAGCAATGGAAAACGAAAAAAAAGAAAATTTTTTTCAGCTTCTTGTTGTTATAAAATTATCAAAAATACATAGAGGTTAAAGAATAATTTGTAAAGGCAAGCGGATTTTAGGTGGGTCGACACATTTAAAATCCGGCTGTGTAAAATAAGTGTTAAATAAGAACTTAATACAAAACATTATTCATAAGTATAATAAAAAAAAAAAAAATAAGCCAAGACAACATGTAAAAATAACAAAAATATCAAGGTCAGCATATTAGAAACAAAGTACACAAACTCTTTCATTTTCATATCAAGTCACCGTAGAATGCCAACAGCAAAAATTCAAACAAAGAGTCATATACAATTGTCCACAATTATATACGCCTCTTTTTTCTAAGGCGGATGGTGTAGCATTATGCCCTCCAATGCAATACATTTGTGGCATAATGCATTATGAACTTCTATGAAAATTCCCATTTTCGCAGAACACTACTTCACATAGGTAGGGCAAAAATTTGTAGTTTTCATTTTTTCGTTTTAAACTGTTGAATTATACATTATACTAATTCCCATAAGCATTTCTTGCCTTCACCTCCTTTCAGTATCTTCAGTAGTTTGGGCACTATGCCAAAAAACGTTGAAAAAATTTTGAGAAAAAAAAATTTTTTACAAAATTTCAGATTTAACCACTTTAAAATCGGAAAAATTCTATCGACGTAATTTAACTACGAAAATTTTGAGCATACCAGTACAACAATTGGACTTGCCGTTGAGACTATAGCCCCGTTAACTTGCAAGAGTCTATCCTACAATTTTTTATAGAGAAAATTTTTAATCAAACTACGTTTTTATTTTTTTATAACGTTTTATTATATACATATTTTTGCACGTTGAACTGTATTCAATTGAGTAATATGAGTATAAATCAGCAATTCTGTGAAAAACAACAGCAACAACAGCATTAAATACATAAATATCTACATCTAAAAAAAGTCAAATTGAGCGATTTTACCGTGGTGGTCAATAGTGAAGGACGTGGGTATTTTTAACTACCCGTTTTTAATTTTCTGGGCTTGTCTCCCGTATTATTGTCCAGCAATAATCTCCCATCATTTCTTAATTCCAAAAACCTTGGTAAGGCTTTTCAAAAATCATGAAGTCTTGGTGAAACCTTTCACCCTGCGTGATGAGCACCTAGGTTTGCGGGAAAATTATCCAAATTTGAATGCAAAAAATGCATTTTGAGGGACATGTTGCATTTCATAGCACTGTAGTTTTTCAACAAGGCTTTGAACATCTCTCTATAGTTGGGATCTTTGTTGTTGCCAAGAAATCCACTAACGACTTGTTTAAAGCTGTCCCAAGCCCCTGCTTCTACTGATGATAAATGATTCGCAAAATTTTCGCCTTTTAGCAACTTTCTAATTTACGGACCAACAAATATACCTTCTTTTAATTTGGTTTGAGTTATTTTAGGGAAAAGTTTCAGTAGGTACTGGAAGGATGGCCTTTACAAAATTTTTCATTAATCCTAATTTGATGTGACGTGCTGGAAAAATAACTCGTTCGGGATTTACTAAAGGCGGGTTTGCGATATTGAAGGCACCTGGTTCGTACTCAACTCTTGGTGGCCAGTTTTCCTGAATATAATGGGTTTCTCTAGCACGGCGGTCTCAAAGACAGAGAAAACAGCAATATTTAGTGAAAACTCTTTGAAGTCCGAGAACTATAGCTACAACCTGGGATGTATTTCATATACTATTTATTTTAAATTGTACCACCGAAACTGCTTACCTTCAAGTCCGCATAAATTTTCCAATTAAATTGTTTATATTTAATGAGCAAAAGTAAATTGGATATGCTTAAATAAGTTTCTTAAGTATTCTCAGAATGTGCCGCTGGTATTGACGGTAACGAATTTCCTTTATGGAGTAATGTTGCTTTTAAACTATGCTTTGAACTGTCTATAAACAAGCGCCAATCATCCACTTTATTTTCTAATTTTAGTGCTTCAAATAAACCTTGAACATCATTTCAGTAGCAAATATTTTCACTTTTAGTAAAAAAAGAAGAGAAAGTCGTGTGTCTATTTCGAAATTTGGAAGTACTTGTCGAAGGGCCCAGGCTGCCCCATTGCTGCAAACGAGATCCTAGAACTTTGCTATCAAATTTCGATAATTTCAAATCTCTGGCCAAGTCATTAATTTCGGCTTGTGAGACTCAATGTGGGACCTCTCCTTCTTGTTCATTGTCTGAATTATCTGTTTCGGAGTCACTTTCGCTTGAGGCTTCAAAACTTATAGGCGGCCTAGGTATGGGTAAGGTATTGTCATGTAGTTTTGGTTTTACAGCTGATGCCACACTTGGATAACTTATTAATTTCCTCTTTTTTCTCGTTTTACCTTTAAGGTCTATCAAGCAAAAATAGCACTGTTCGTGGTTAAAGGGTTCAGTCCAAATCATTGGAACACAAAACTTCATGTTATGACCTTTACCCGATACCCATCTCATTAAAGTTAATCTACAAGAGGCGCAAATAAAATGAGGTGTCCAAAATTAACGAGATTTTTTACACGGAAACAGAAATAATGAAAGTATGCATCTTTGACAGAATTAGTTATTTTCCGAGCTGAGTTTCCGAAAATATAATGTCCGCAAATAAAGCAAAAATCATCCGGATTATTTTTACATTTAAAATCTGTTTTGCAACAAGCCATTTCGTAAACACATCTACCGATATAGTATGTATAAATTTGCACTACAATTTGCAAAATAAAATTTTAAACAAACAGTAGTGACAATTAAATACTTGATGTCTTTTTAAATTTATTAGACCCTAAGATAGAGTGATCAAATGAAATGTCTCGCCAATTCTATCAAAGTAATACTAAAATTTTAGGATAGACGTTTGCAAGTTAACGGGGCTATAGTCTCAACGGCACGTCCGATTGTTGTACTGGTATGCTTAAAATTTTCGTAGTTAAATTACCTACAACATAGGAGGGCTAACTTTTTTCGTCCATAGAATTTTTCCGATTTTAAAGTGGTTAAATCTGAAATTTTGTAAAAAATTTCTTTTTTTCTCAAAATTTTTTCAACGTTTATTGGCATAGTGGCCAAACTACTCAAGATACTGAAAGGAGGTGAAGGCAAGAAATGTTTATGGGGATTAGTATAATGTATAATTCATCAGTTTAAAACGAAAAAATGAAAAATACAAATTTTAGCCGTACCTATATGAACTAGTGTTCTGCAAAAATGGGAATTTTCATATTACGATATCTCGTAAACTAGATCTGCCACAGGAAAATGGAAGACATATTGGGTATCAGGAGAAAATTTTACTTTAGGAAAGGCCTATTTTATTCTTGGAGACTAAGGTTGTTCAAAATTTGTTGAGCAGTGTAATAGGAGAAACATTTTGACATTTATTCTTATGAATATGCACGCCAGAAATAAATTTTGTTGGTAGAGTCATCTGGTCGCTTCAAACCGAAGAAAATGTCAAGGCGTGTCATTGTTATCTTATAAAAAAAACTTGACTGCATACCAACTATTTTGCATGCAATTGTTTGTACGTATTTTCAAATCGAAGTACTGGGAAAAGCGTTCAATATAAGGCAGGATTTACATAAAGCACTTGACGCGTGATGTATCGTTCTATATTACACAAGTTTTATATATTGATTATATAGCAGACGAAGTAACGCAACTACGCGTTTACACAGAACGCTTGACGCGTCACTTTCCTTTAATGCTTTGACAGTGCCTTGCTAACAATATCTCAACTGCATGCATAGTTTTACATTACAAAGAAATATCCCAAAAAAAAAATTTCTAATTACAATGTGGCTCTGGGCCGAAGTTCTTTGTAGTTTTTTTTTTGCCAATTGCCAGTATTCATAATCTAAATAAAATAGGTATTGTAACGATTTCTGGGGAAATCCTGATTATCTTGCACCTTCTGCTAACGTTCGAATCGCTAAATTGTTGAATAAATCACTCCAATATGCAGTATTGCAAACTGGGCTTTATTTAGTCTACTTTGGGAGTAGTACAATAACACTTATACTTCAGAATTTATAGCGTGTTTAAATGAAACAGATTACTGATTACTCAGCTTGCGCTGCTTTTATAGTCTCGGTTTTCTCTCGTTCACCCGTTTCTCCTAAGGTCTAGTAATTTCGCGAAAATGTGTTCGAGAAAAATTGTATTTCATGCTTGGTTACCAGTTATATAGATGTATATCTGTAGTCCACGCCTTTCCCATAGCCATATGTGTGTATATGTGTGAGTAACTACTTCGGCTGATGACCACATGTGTGTGTGTGAGATACCTCTTCGCTGTCTTGTGTGTATGTTTGTAAATGATGATTGATCTATTCATGTACAGAAGTGTGCTTGCTTTAATGTTTTTATTGCTATGATTATTCAGTGATGCTATTATTCGCTACAGTATTAAAGTTATTTGATTTTTTTTAAAGGAAATTATGTCAAAAATCTGCAACTAAAATAGGTTCCATTTTTTCATTTGGTTTATAACAAGGCGACAATATTGTTGGATAAAGCAACACTTTTACAGGCCAACCTAATAAAAACGCATTGCGTTCGCTTAACGCACGAACATAAATGACCTTTTTATGCCCTAACCGAAACAAGAATGCGTTGCGACAATGTAAAACATGTATGCAAATGTCAAACCAAAAAGTCCCTCAAAACGAAAATTGGAAAGCACGTTAGCTTTTCCGCAGAAATTCAATTTCGGTTGCTCTCATACAATTGTATGTGCCTCAGATGAGGTGAAACCGCGCATGAGGTCGAAGCGCGTCTTTTCATACCACTCCCAACATTCGACAGACAAAAATCGATGGTTTTCCTAAAATAAAACTATCGATAGTGCCATGTTATCTATAGATAACAAAAACAGCTGTTTTTTCTTTTCCGTGCATAAAACATTGAACATTATTGTACGTTGGTCTTTTTGACATCAATTTATTGCAATATTTAGTGGGTTCATAAAAGTTTGCGTGAACATTTGGACGCGATGAATTGATTTGATTGGCGATGATCAGCCGTAAACCGAACAAACTTTTACTCAAGTTTTTTAAACCAAGAAAATACGATTCCGTGAGTAAAAGCTCAACAGAAGAGGTCAAATAGGATCTGGTGGACAGTTTTTTAGAATTCAGGACATGTATTCTACCTTTTAAAGAGCCATGAGAAATCTAATTACATGGAAGGATTAAAAAAGTGCAAATACGCAGGCCTAAATGAGGCATTGTTGTGATATTAAGCAATTATTTACCGAAAAAGCGTCCTTGTTGTAGTTTTCTAATAAACTAGTTTTCTACACAAAATAATATACTATATAATATACAAAAATAACTTCGGAAATATAGATTTTATAAAAATAGCTTTTAAAATACTTCAGTCTACGGAAAAGGCAACTATGAATTCCTAAAAAGTAAGCAACACAGAACATGAAAAAATGGAAGTTCTGAATATACTTGAAAAAAAGGATAGATTCTCTCAACCGCGTATTGGATCCACTTTGCGAAGATGGCAATACAGCCACTGCAAACTGATACCGCTGAGTTCAATAAATCTGCAGGTACTCCATCAGAAACAATTGTTGACTCCTTTCTAACAGTCAATAGTATGTTAAATGGAGTTATTGGCAACCGAGAACAAATCACTAAAACCATTTCACGTGCTCCTGAGCTGGAAAAATATTTAGATCACAATTTTTTAGAGATAACCCAGCAAGTGCGCTCGAAAGAGGTAAACCTGAACTCTATAGCTCCAGATTTACAAGGAGTTTGATCAATTGGAACGCATCAAACAACTTGACATGCACTTTTCCCTTGAAAATTATACAATGGTTCGTCATTACAGATGTAGTAAAAAAGGAGGCGGAATAGCTATTTACTGTAAAAATAATATTAATATGAAAGTATTATCCCGATCTGAGCCCTGTGCCGTAGAATATTTGTTTGTTGAGCTGTCTGACAGATTCTCCACAGCCCTCCTGTCTTGCGTATACAACCCAAAAAGGGATATAAGTCTTGAGCCGTTCTTTGCCTCCCTATCTCCGCTTGTTGTTGATTACCAAAGTATAATCTTATGCGGTGATTTTAACGTTAATCTTCTTGTTCGTGACTCCAATACTTCTAGCTTATTGAACAATTTGTCTGTGTTTGGTCTCTCTGTAGTAAATTCATCCATTCCCACAAGGTATTCCAACATAAATAACCCAAGCTTATTGAACTATTTTATTGTCTCTGAACTTTCCTCTGTCTCTGCGTTTGACCAATTTGCATTTATATCGGATCATGACTTAATATTCTGTACACTTGACATAAATCTTGGACAACGTGAGTCTGAAGTCACGTTCTCATTTAGGGACTTTCGAAACATTGACATGAACTTATTGGCTATGGATGTTAGCTATGTGAACTGGTCCAATTGTTGGTATTTTAGTAGTGTTAATGATAAGCTTGAGTTCCTAAATGAGAATCTGCTAAGTATTTTTAACAAGCATGTCCCCGAGCGATTTGGTAAGAAAAAATCATCGGTTTCGCCCTGGTTCACGCCTAGAGTGTTGGCAGCAATCAAGGCGCGTAACAAGGCTTTATCTAAATGGAAAGCAAACCCTTACCAGTCTAACTGGAATTCGTTCAAAGCCGCCAGGAACAGAGCAACTTCCGTTATCAGAAGTGAAAAGCGTAATTTTTTGTTGCCAAGCTTGACCCCTCCCTGCCTCCTAATGTTTTATGGCGTAACCTTAAACGCCTGCGTGTATGTGGTAGGGACAATGATGAAGCTTACACACTAGATCCTGACCTGCTTAATGAAGCCTTTGTTATCTGCCCTACTCCTGGCGCTCACCGTGCGTTTATCCCCCCGATAACGCCTGTTGTTCCAGTAATACGTTTGAATTTGAAGCTGTATCGGACTTGGACGTCATAAAGTGTATATCAAAAATTAAATCGAATGCTACTGGTGTGGATGGGATTCCCATAAGATTTATAAAAATGGTGTTACCATTCATCATTGGAGCCGTAACTCATATTGTGAATCATTGCATTACTTCGTCTTGCTCCCTAATCAATGGAATATTGCATCAGTTCGACCCATTGCAAAGAAGAAGTATGCCGACACTCCTTCTGAGTTCCGTCCTATTAGTATACTGCCTGCCCTGTCCAAAGCATTTGAGGCATTAATAGCCGAACAAATCTCAAACCACGTGCAGAGATATCAACTTCTGTCACCTTTGCAGTCTGGATTTAGGGCTAATCATTGATGTGCAACAGTTATGCTTAAGATCCTCGACGATATTCGTAGTCACTTCGATGAAAACTTACTAACGTTGCTGTGTCTGCTTGACTTTTCCAAGGCATTTGACTCAGTTGACCACGATTTGCTCTGCGCTAAGCTGAAGTCCTACTTTGGTTTTAGTTACAATTCATTAGCGTCAATTAAAAGTTATTTAGCCAACCGATACCAACGGGTAATTATAAGGTCCCAGATGTCACGACTTAGTGCAGTAGTCTGCGGTGTGCCTCAGGGGTCAATTCTTGGGTCGTTGCTGTTTAGCTTATTTATCAACGACATTTTTACAGTCTGTAAATTTGTTCCTATGCACGCTTATGCAGACGATGTTCAGCTTTACCTTTCTAGTCGTATTGATGACGTCGATGATCTCTGTTCTAAACTTAACGCTGACATCTCAGAAATTTTCCATTGGGCTAATCACAACGGGCTTCGTCTTAACGCAAATAAAACTTACGTCTTAACTATATCAAAGAAAAAGTTGGCTGAGACGGGTATCCCACCGATTTGTATTGGTACCGACCAAATTAAACTGGTGAGTAAAATTACAAACCTTGGCTTTGTAGTTAACTCCAGTTTGACTTGTGTTGACCACATTAACCAGGCTATAGGAAGGGTGTATGGCGCACTGCGAAATCTGAGGCTATCGGCGATGTTTACTCCTCGTAAAATCCGCCATAAATTGGCTATCCAATTAATTTTACCTTATTTGACATCTTCCGAGTTGATATACAATAAGCTAGACTCGCACTCGGCTCATCGGTTAGACGTGGCCTTTAACCATATAATACGCTATGTGTATGGGCTTTCGAAGTTCGACCACATATCCCGTTGGAAATCTAGCCTTCTGGGATGTCAAATATCCGACTATCTCAAAGCCAGGACTGCATTTTCCTTTTCCGACTCATGCTCACTAAGACGCCCCTATATCTTTATAATAAGCTTTCTTTCACAAGATCTGCTCGTTCAAACGACCTTATAGTACCCACATTTAAATCTGTTGCGTCGACTAGACTATTCTTCGTGAACACTATACGTACCTGGAATTCTATTCCCAATGCTATAAGAAATAGTATAAGTAGGAGCAACTATAAGAATGTTGTCTATAACTATTTTTCTGATAATAGTATGTAGACTGGCCGCGTATTTGATCACGATACTAGAATAAATTACAAATTACAAATTAGGTTTTATGGATAGGCTTACAATATATATATATATATATCTGTTTATATCAGTATCATGTAACTGTTTATTTTCTTTTTGTACTTCTACTTATAACTATCTTTCCTTTCATGTTGTACTATAAAAGACCTCAAATCTTATTGTACTAATAATTTTGATCATTAAATAAATACATACCTACATACATACATACACTCGGTGCTGAATATTTTCGCAGTATACCGGGTGAACGTACTGAAAAGCTAAAACGACATGCAGAGGATAATACAAAATTTGCACAAGAGGCGGAATTAATCGAAGAAAATCTGATCTTGGCTATGAAGAGGTACGGTGAAATACAAAATAATTTATTCGAATCACTTGGGGGCTATGAATAAACGACTTGAGGCGGTTGAGGAAAAAATTGAAGCAGAGAAACGTGCAGAAAGCGAATTGGATATTGCAGCACCTAAAGAATAAATAAATTCTCGTTATTCTTTTATATTTTTGTGGGTACAAATATTTCCTTGGCTGCTATGTAGTACTTGGGATGATTGAGGTTAAAAGGTTCCACAGTTATTAAAAAATGTCAAAATTCAAAATATGTTTTGTATAATTTTTTAAAATAAATATTGTGTATAAAAATGAAGTACGTTAAGTTAGCAGTAGTAGAGGGTGGTGTTTATTTTTTTTAGTTAAAAGATCTTTAATAACAAAAATACTTGATTTTCCTCAAAGGAAAAATTAGTCCAGCCCTACAATTATGTACAAATTTACAAGAACATGAAGTATATATTTTAACCCGTAAGCAGCCAAGTTAACTGTTGAGTATGATCCTATATATCCTACCAAGATAATAATAGTGTTTTTTCTCGGTAAATATCTGGGGAGATTCAGATTGCTTCTCTTCCAATATGTGGTGTGCTGTTTTTTATTGTACCCACTGATTGGTCATCCTAAACGTTTTTAGCCGACTCCGAACGCATCTGTTTTGGCAGATGACTTTTTTCTGAGAAACTTTTCATGGCAGAAACACAATCCAAGAGTTTGTCAAGCCACCAAAACTGTTTGATGTAAGTTGTTCGCCCACTTTTCAAAAAGGATTGAAAAACATCTTCGAAAATTTAACCCTAACTTCGGCGTAGTCGTTAAATCCTAGTAATTTAAATTCGGTATAGGGCCCAACAATTTTTCTTAAATAATTCGATTCCATCACCTGTATTTTTTTTTATTTTACTCATTTCGTTGCCGTTTTTTTTAAATATATCTTAAAAAGGACTGCTGTGAGGACCAAATAAATCCTCATTAATTTGGCCCACACAAAACGACCCCACAACATATTTGACACGACATTAACACAACAAGTGGCCACAAAAGGCTCTACGCACGGTTGACCTTCTCTACGCATCACGCCCCAGAGACCAAAGGCCCCACCACAGTAACGCGTAACCGCGACAGGTGACACCCGCTCACCTCCGTCAGTAGAAGTACGCCGGCAGAGGCCACAACATAGCGGCAACGCACGTAAACCAGCAGTGAGTCAGCACGGAGCTGTGGTCGTGACCAGAGCTACTGGCGAAGTATATCCCTATTGCAGTTGACCTTCTCTATGCAATAGGAATCCACTTCCTAGGAGCGAGTCGTGGAATGGTGATTGCGGTTGACCTTCTCTACGCATCACCCCCAAAGACCAAAGGCCCCGCCACAGTAACGCGCAACCGCGACGGGTGACACCCGCTCACCTCCGTAGGTAGAAGTACGCCGGCAGAGGCCGCAACTGAGCGGCAACGCACGTAAACCAGCGCAGAGCGCGGCAGCAAAGTCAGTCAGCAAGGAGCTGTGGTCGTGACCAGAGCTACTAGCGAAGTATATCCCTATTGCAGTTGACCTTCTCTATGCAATAGGAATCCACTTCATAGGAGCGAGTCGTGGAATAGTTATTGCGGTTGATCTTCTCTACGCATCACCCCCAGAGACCAAAGGCCCCGCCATAGTAACGCGCAACCGCGACAGGTGACACCCGCTCACCTCCGTCAGTACAAGTAAACGCCGACGTAAGGCGCGTCAAGGCACCGACGCCACATACTAACGGGATCCGTCTAACGGAACACGGCGACAGAGCATCGCCTCAGCAATACAAGTAAACGCCGACGTAGGGCGCGACAGAGTATCGCCCAGCAAATACGAGTAGACGCCGACGCAAGGCGTGGCAGAGAATCACCCAGCAACCAGCAATACAAATAGACGCCGACGCAAGGCGCAGCAGAGTAACACAAGTAAACGCCGACGTAGGGCGCGACACAGTATCGCCCAGCAAATACGAGTAGACGCCGACGCAAGGCGTGGCAGAGAATCACCCAGCAACCAGCAATACAAATAGACGCCGACGCAAGGCGCAGCAGAGTAATACAAGTAAACGCCGACATAGGGCACGACAGAGTATCGCCCAGCAAATACGAGTAGACGCCGACGCAAGGCGTGGCAGAGAATCACCCAGCAACCAGCAATACAAGTAGACGCCGACGCAAGGCGCAGCAGAGTAATACAAGTAAACGCCGACGTAAGGCGCGTCAAGGCACCGACGCCACATACTAACGGGACCCGTCTAACGGAACACGGCGACAGAGCATCGCCTCAGCAATACAAGTAGACGCCGACGTAAGGCGCGATAGAGCACCGCAGCAGAGAGAGACGCCGCCATAAGGCGCGTCAAGGCACTGACGCCACATACTAACGGGACCCAGCTAACGGAATACGGCCGGACCGCTAAGGCCCGCCACCGCAATCAAGGATACCGCAAGATAATCCAAGTGAAGTTGAAAATGAAGTATACAAACACGTTTTAGTTTATATTATAGAATTTAGAACCAATAAAGAGAGTGAAGTTTTTATATTAAATCGATTGTCAAGGTGCCCCTTAAATACAAATTTATTGTAAACGAACCCTGGGCACGGCGAGTATACCCCAGCAAATATCAAAGAAGCAACGGGGCACGAAAAAGCTTCGTTACAATTGGCGCCCGAGCAGGGACCCTGCAAATCGTTATCACGTCAGAAGAACATTCCTGACGAGAAACCTAACCACAAAATGTTCGACCAGATCGATACCTCGTGGTTAGACAACATTTCAAAGGAGCAGCTGATATCCATCACACAGGAATTGGGTATTGAGCAGACAGGTACCACCCGAGAAATCCGAAAGCGCATAGCAGCACTGGTTTCAAAGGCAAATACGGACTCGGAAATCCACGGAATATTTTTATCCCTACAAGCCACCTACAAGGAGACCACGCACATGAGCGACGTAAATGAGGTTAAGACACCGACCCCGTCGAACGGAGGAGGCACACCGAAGGTCGTCGTTACAACGGTAGAACAAACTCAACTCGCGTTCCCTCCCAGGAATACAGTACCCACACAACTGTACTTACCATCAGGAATAGCGGTACCACCCAACGGTACATCTCAGGCACCTCCCAGGAGTACAGTACCCACACGACAGCACGTACCATCAGAAATTACGGCATCATCAACCGGCACATCTCAACCCACGCAACCGTACTTACCAGCGGGAATGACGGCACCAGCCATGAACTATACATGCCAGGTAACTCAAGCACCGACCGTGGTGTTCGCGCCCATCATCGACCAGGTAAGAAAGTGGTCCATAAAGTATGAAGGCGGACGGGACCCGTTAGCGTTCATCGAACGGTTAGAGGAGATAGCCGAAGTGTACGCGCTAAACGTGGACCTCCTGCCAAAAACCATGCCCGAGCTACTAGGGGGCGCCGCGCTACAATGGTACCGCAACAACAATGCGCACTGGGGAGAGTGGACAAGCTTCAAAAAGGATTTTTTACGTTTCTTCCTACCAGTCAGGTACTTCGAGCGGCTCGACGACGACATACGCCAACGAAGGCAGCACAACAAGTAGAGGTATAAGGACTACGTACTAGGAATCCAGAGCTTGATGAGACACGCAGGGTACACCAGCGAACAGCGGCTGGAACGAATCTTCCGTAACAGCCACCCCGATTACCAACTTTACATTCGTCGGAGGGACTTCACAAATCTCGCAGAGCTCCTGACACTTGCCGAAGAATACGAGAACATACGCGAGGACTATCACAGATCATCAGGCGGACATCACCGCGAAGTTACGCGACACATCGCCGGTGACACAACCCGGGTGTCACCATCAAAACCTGCAACACAACCACCACCACCACCGGACCTAACGAACCGCACGCCTCCAGGCAATTAGAGATACGACCCCAACGGCATATGCAGAAGATGCGGCGAACGAGGACATGACACCAATAGGTGCCGAAACCCACAGAAAATTTTTTGCTGGGAGTGTGGCCGCAGTGATATACGCACAATGCTGCCGTCGACGTCAGGGAAACGACAGAGGGCTTCACGAAGAACAAGGCGCAGTGAGCCCAAGGAACCCAGCGCCGAATTGGCAGTAACAATGTACCAAGAGCACGGTCGCCTCTACGCCGTAGACAAGCTCGGCGCGGAATCAGCCGAGGCAGTCATCGACACAGGGGCATTAAGAAGTTTCGTCTCGAGCAGCTTAGCAGAACGTGTGGTGAACTCGGGAAGCGGAGAAATGGTGAGAGTGGCCACAAAAATAACGATGGCAGACGGGACTAGCACTACCATCTTCGACGCCATAAGGACTGAGGTACGCCTCGGAGAAGCGTCACTCCACACAGTTTTACACGTCATGCCCGGAGCGATCGATGACATCATACTGGGCCTAGATACGCTAGGAAGCATGGGAGCCAACATATCATGTGGAGAAGGCCACCTCATGCTAACCAGACCCCTTGCCCAGCACACACCGAATCCGGGAGCCGCGCCAGAAACTATTCACAGTACACCATCAGCCAGAACGGATATCGCCAGGTACGATAGCCCTGGGACTATTCAAAATTCAATATTATCAAGAACGAAAATCGCCAGGTACGACAGTCCTGGGACTATTCCAAGTTCAATATCATCAAGAAAGGATATCGCCAGGTACGACAGCCCTGGGACTATTCACAGTACACCATCAGCCAAAACGGATATCGCCAGGTACGACAGCCCTGAGACTATTCAAAATTCAACATCATCAAGAACGGATATCGCCAGGTACGACAGCCCTGGGACTATTCAAAATTCAACATCATCAAGAACGGATATCGCCAGGTACGACACCCCTGGAGCCTCATCTGGAACCATTCAGAGTATAACAGCACCGAGCAGCAGTAACTTCAAGCACGACGGCATTATGCAAAACAACGACGACGGCATACAAGAAGAAGCGGAACGAGTGCGCGGTTTTCTAACAAAGGAACTCCGAAAATTCGAGAGCATGATTGGGGTGACGACAATAGCCGAGCACAGGATTATCCTGACGGACGACCGCCCTATCAAGCAATGTTATTTCCCACGCAACCCAGCTATGCAGACCATCATCAACAACGAAATTGACGAATTACTTCAGAAATGATGCATCGAGCAATCCTGTAGCCCACACAGCGCACCAATCGTACTAGCCAAGAAGAAAAACGGGAAGTGGAGGTTATGCGTGGACTATCGGCAGCTTAACGCCCGATCCGTTCCCGACGCGTACCCCTTACCCAGAATACAACATATATTGGACAAGCTACGACGGGCGAAGTATATCAGCAGTTTGGAATTGAAAAATGGCTACTGGCAAATACCACTGGAGCCCCAGAGCCGTCCTTACACAGCTTTCACGGTACCGGGACGCGGGTTATTCCAGTGGCGCGTTATGCCGTTCGGCCTACACTCCGCACCTGCAACGTTTCAAAGAGCACTAGATCAGGTTATTGGACCGGAGATGGAACCCTACGCTTTCGCTTACCTCGATGACATAATCATCATAGGATCCACCTTGGAGGAGCACATTCGCAACCTGAAAGAAGTGATGCTACGACTACAGCGCGCCAACCCCAGAATAAATCCGGAGAAATGCGAGTTTTTCAAGAAAGAAATTCGATACCTAGGACACGTAGTAAGCGACAGGGGAATTCACACCGACCCCGAGAAAGTTGCAGCCATCAAAGACCTGAAACCACCAACGAACGCGAAAGAGGTGCGTCAATATCTCGGTATAGCATCTTGGTACGGACGACTCACAACCCTGCTGAAAAAAGGCAAACACTGGAAGTGGGGAGCCGAACAACAGGAAGCCTTCGAGGTCTTAAAGCAAAAACTACGGTAGTACCGATACTTGCCTGTCCGGACTTCACCAAGACCTTCACCTTGCAAAGGGACGCGAGCAATTTCGGGCTAGGCGCTGTATTGACACAGGATTTGGAAGGCGGGGAACGCGTGATCGCCTACGCCAGCAGGAAACTCAACAAGGCGGAAACCAACTACTCGCCTACCGAGAAGGAATGCCTCGCGATCGTCTGGGGAATACGCAAGACGAGGCCATACTTGGAAGTATACCGATTCAAGGTAATCACGGACCATATGTCTCTAAAGTGGTTAAACTCCATCGAAAGCCCTTCAGGCCGTATAGCACGATGGGCCTTGGAGCTTCACCAACACACTTTCGACATCGAGTACAGGAAAGGGAAGCTGAACCTGGTAGCGGACGCACTATCACGGCAGCCACTGGATACCCTACGCCTAGCAATGACAACAAAGCGACCATGCAAGTGGTGGCACAAGCGCGTGAATGAAGTGCGTACTAACCCCGAGAAATATTCTGACTACATGATACAAGATGAACAACTGTACCGCCATATTCCCTGCCGGTCACACGATGAGGAAACGGTCCCTTGGAAACTTTGTGTACCAACACCACTGTGACAACGAGTGTTAGAAGAAAACCACAACATCCCAAGCGCTGGACACATGGGCATCCGCCGGACGGTAGCACGGATTGCCAATCGGTATTACTGGCCCGGCATGTTTCCGGACATCAGTCGATATGTACGGCAGTGCGAGTCTTGCCAGAAATACAAGGAGGCACAGCAAAAACCAGCAGGAAAGATGCTCACACAGGTGGCCCAAGAACCATTCGCCACGGTGTGTGTCGATTTCGTCGGACCACTCCCACGATCCACACACGGGAACACGATGTTATTAGTATTTTTCGACCGCTTCAGCAAATGGATGGAATTGGCCCCCATGAGGCGTGCGACAGCATAGGGCCTTTGCCGCGCGTTCAGAGAACGCATCCTAGCAAGATTTGGTGCTCCCAAGATACTGATATCGGACAACGGCGTCCAGTTCACCAGCACAATGTGGCAGCGTTACCTCAGGGAAATGGGGATACGACAACAATTCACGGCGCCCTACACTCCGCAAGAAAACCCGACGGAACGGGTGAACAGGACAATCAAGAGAATCATAGCACAACTCACCAAATCACAACACAACAAATGGGACGACTTTCTCCCAGAGATCGAGCTGGCCATCAACACCAGTGTAACCGCGACCACAGGGTACAGTCCAGCCTTCCTCGTACAAGGACGGGAACTGCGATTACCAGGGGCATTGTTTGACGAGATCAACCTGGGGACGGGCACAGCCACCACCACGGCAGAAGAAAAATCCGACAGAATGCAAGAGGCATTCAGAATAGTGAGGCAGAACATGGAACGAGCAGCGGCAGACCAAGCACGGCATTACAATCTACGGCGGAGACAATGGACCCCCGTAGTCGGCGAACTAGTGCTCGCAAAGGAACACCATCTCTCCAAGGCCGGAGAAAATTTCGCGGCAAAGTTGGCCCCCAAACATGACGGACCCTACCAAATCCTAGGATATGTATCCCCAGTGATACTCAAAATACGAAAACCCAACGGAGGAAAGGAAAAAACTGTCAACATCGCGGAACTAAAAGCATATCATACAGCAGAGATCATCGCGTGAAACCAAACAAATTCAGGGAGTACAATATTTTATATTATTAATTAATATCAAGGATGGGAGGATAAGCAAGCACTGGTCATTCTACCGCAAACCGCCGAGGTGTGTGGTCACCTTTTTTCTTTCTTCTTTTGTTACGAATTTCCTTTTTCAAAAAAAAAAAAAAAAACCAACAACTTAAGATGGAGAGCCATAACGCCAAACTAAACAACAGCGTCAAGCGTATGCGCCAGCATTACGAGGAGGAGGAAGCAAAGCGCCCCAGAGTAGTACTGCTGGAAGGAGCTACCGGCGCCGACGTCAGCAACACGCGTGGTACCACACGCACAAACACGTACGCTGACGTCGCACGCAACGTTACACCACCAAGCGCTACTGGCGCCGACGTCAGCAACACGCGTGCAACTAAACGGGAAAACACGTACGCTGACGTCGCACGTATCATCACACCACCGAACACCACATGCGGCGACGTCAACAACTTGCGTGCAACTACACACGCAAACACGTACGCTGACTTCGCACGCACCATTACATCACCAAACACTGCAGACACCTACACCAACACCACGAACACCGAGTCAGCCGCAGCTTATGCCAGCACCAACATCAGACGCGCGGCGGAAGCAGCCAGACGGGCAACGGAACTCGTGACACGCACCACGCGCATATCTAAATGGGAGGAAGTCGCGGCCAAGGCCCACAACAAGACCAGCACATCACCACTAACAACCACACTGGGTAGGATAGACGTGGAGGCAGGGCAGTTGCCGGCAGCCATCGAGGTCTCCCCTGGCAAAGACACAGGCCCACCGGAACAACAACAGCAAGCGATCATTGAGCTCTCCTCGAATGAGGACACAGGCCCACCAGAGAGGGAAACGACCAAAACAATATTCCCGGCAGGACCAGGCGGCATAACACTCTACGGGACTGACCTCAACGCCCTCAAGGGATCTAGATGGCTAACCGATACCGTCATTGACGCTTGGGCAAAGGGGCTGGAAGAGCAACACGGACAACACAATACGACTCTCAGCCCTTTCGTGATCTGGTAGCTGACCCAGAAGAGGAAAACGGAGGAAAATTACCGACGCATACACCGCTGGGTCCGGAACGTCGACCTGTTTGGCAAGAGCGTGATCCTTGCGCCCCACAACGTAGCCAAACACTGGTACCTACTCGGCCTGGCGAACGCAGCAGTCACACACCACATCACTGACACGGAATGCTGGCAGGAGCGGTACGTATGGATAGCGGACTCGATGCACAGGGCCAAAGTTCCGCACGCAACACAGGCTTGGGTGGATTTCCTTCGGTGGAAGTATGTACAGCGGTACGGGTATGACGGGTTTAAGGCCCAGGAGCTAGTACTCGAGGTCCCTCAACAATGCAACAACAACGACTGTGGCGTATACGTAGCCGAGAACATGGAGAGGGTATTGCGGGAGCGGAGAAGGACTACCCGGACTGTGCAGACAGCCGTTCACCGAGGAAATACCAGGACCAAATAAATCCTCATTAATTTGGCCCACACAAAACGACCCCACAACATATTTGACACGACATTAACACAACAAGTGGCCACAAAAGGCTCTAGCAACACGATCGACCGACCAGTCTCAGCAACACAACGAGGGGTCGCAACATTTAACAGCAACACGGCCAACCAACAAATCTCAGCAACACAACGAGCGCACGCAACCATTTGAGCTAGCAACACCAAACACAACAGCCATAAAAGGAGCGACACAGCAGCAAAGCAGTCAGTCAGCACGGAGCTGTGGTCGTGGCCAGAGCTACTAGCGAAGTATATCCCTATTGCAGTTTACCTTCTCTATGCTATAGGAATCCACTTCCTAGGAGCGAGCCGTGGAATGGTGATTGCGGTTGACCTTCTCTACGCATCACCCCCCAGAGACCAAAGGCCCCGCCACAGTAACGCGCAACCGCGACAGGTGACACCCGCTCACCTCCGTCAGTAGAAGTACGCCGGCAGAGGCCGCAACAGAGCGGCAACGCACGTAAACCAGCAGTGAGTCAGCACGGAGCTGTGGTCGTGACCAGAGCTACTGGCGAAGTATATCCCTATTGCAGTTGATCTTCTCTATGCAATAGGAATCCACTTCCTAGGAGCGAGTCGTGGAATGGTGATTGCGGTTGACCTTCTCTACGCATCACCCCCAAAGACCAAAGGCCCCGCCACAGTAACGCGCAACCGCGACGGGTGACACCAGCTCACCTCCGTCAGTAGAAGTACGCCGGCAGAGGCCGCAACTGAGCGGCAACGCACGTAAACCAGCGCAGAGCGCGGCAGCAAAGTCAGTCAGCACGGAGCTGTGGTCGTGACCAGAGCTACTAGCGAAGTATATCCCTATTGCAGTTGACCTTCTCTATGCAATAGGAATCCACTTCATAGGAGCGAGTCGTGGAATGGTGATTGCGGTTGATCTTCTCTGCGCATCACCCCCAGAGACCAAAGGCCCCGCCACAGTAACGCGCAACCGCGACAGGTGACACCCGCTCACCTCCGTCAGTACAAGTAAACGCCGACGTAAGGCGCGTCAAGGCACCGACGCCACATACTCACGGGATCCGTCTAACGGAAAACGGCGACAGAGCATCGCCTCAGCAATACAAGTAAACGCCGACGTAGGGCGCGACAGAGTATCACCCAGCAAATATGAATAGACGCCGACACAAGGCGTGGCAGAGAATCACCCAGCAGCCAGAAATACAAATAGACGCCGACGCAAGGCGCAGCAGAGTAATACAAGTAAACGCCGACGTAGGGCGCGACAAAGTATAGCCCAGCAAATACGAGTAGACGCCGACGCAAGGCGTGGCAGAGAATCACCCAGCAACCAGCAATACAAATAGACGGCGACGCAAGGCGCAGCAGAGTAATACAAGTAAACGCCGTCGTAGGGCGCGACAGAGTATCGCCCAGCAAATACGAGTAGACTCCGACGCAAGGCGTGGCAGAGAATCACCCAGCAACCAGCAATACAAGTAGACGCCGACGCAAGGCGCAGCAGAGTAATACAAGTAAACGCCGACGTAAGGCGCGTCAAGGTACCGACGCCACATACTAACGGGACCCGTTTAACGGAACACGGCGACAGAGCATCGCCTCAGCAATACAAGTAGACGCCGACGTAAGGCGCGATAGAGCACCGCAGCAGAGAGAGAAGCCGCCATAAGGCGCGTCAAGGCACTGACGCCACATACTAACGGGACCCAGCTAACGGAATACGGCCGGACCGCTAAGGCCCGCCACCGCAATCAAGGATACCGCAAGATAATCCAAGTGAAATTGAAAATGAAGTATACAAACACGTTTTAGTTTATATTATAGAATTTAGAACCAATAAAGAGAGCGAAGTTTTTATATTAAATCGATTTGCAAGGTGCCCCTTTAATACAAATTTATTGTAAACGAACCCTGGGCACGGCGAGTATACCCCAGCAAATATCAAAGAAGCAACGGGGCACGAAAAAGCTTCGTTACACTACATAGATCCCAACTGTACCCAAAGGGGACTAAAGGGGATCAAATATGCCCAAATTTAGACAAAAAGATCAATCGGGGACCAGTCTCTTTAGGGATTCATCGCATGACTTTTTGTAGAGTAGTTTATGATATTAAATAAATACGTTTATACCCTGAGCGTATTATAAGTATCCTCATACGTGAAAGGAACTCATCGTAACATTAGCCATCATTAAAGTTTTGCAATTTAGACCTAGTCAATCCTTTAATATGCGTGTCAAATTGGAATCACGATATGGAATATGCTTCATTCCATCTGCTAATTTGTTTATACAATTTCCAAGTGCTAATAAACCCTTATTTATATAATATATTATAATTTTTTTGGCAAACTTAAAATTTCCACCGCCGACTTAATATGCTCAATTAGAAATGGCGGACTCGCAGACAATTTTTTTTTCACGCAACAATGACATATTTCACCATCGCTATGAATATAATAGGTGCCACATTGTGGGTAAGCTAAATTTGCCAACATGCTATTTCGTTTGCAGAGTTTTTCTTTACAAATCGTCATCTCTGTCAAAAATTCGTGTGGGTGTGTGCGTTTTTGGTCGCACGATTTTTGCAGGGTTGTAATTCGAAAAAATAGTAATAAACGAATTTCAAATGACTATCGAATGAATGAAAATTAGTCAACTATCGAATAACTCGATAGTTTTCATTCGATAGTTCCCAACACTAACAGTCGATGTAGAGTTCCGAATTCAAGTAGCTCAAGAACGGGATCGGTATATTAAACCCTGCGAAGGTAGCTTGAAAATGAGGAAAACGCCGATTTCGATCTAGTTAATGGATTAGTATACATGAAGAAAGTGGAAGGTAGAAGTGCTCTATATGTACCCAGTGAAATGGAATTTAATGTAATACAGCTTATTCATGAGAAGCCGGGAAACTAATCTGACGAAAAAACGCTGAATAAACTAAACTTTTACTATTGGTTCCCAAAAATTAGAACGAGAGTAGAGAAATTCGTTAGAAACTGTTGAAGGTGTAATATGTACGCCAGCCCTCCCCGGGCTAGAGAGATATATCTATACCCAACCCCAAAGACGCCACTATCGTTTGACACCATATACTCGTATATTGACAACTTTGGACCACTGCCGTCTCTACGGTCAAAGCGAAAATATATTCTGGTAGGAATTGTTTTTGTTTTAACAAAAAAAAGTTTCTACTTACTATCCCAAAAACAAAATACAATTTTTCAATTACAGAAAAATTGGTAAAAGTATAGTTGAGGGGTCGACTGCTAATACGCTGCTAAAAATATCGAGAGAGGTGTCAAAAGACGCGTATTGAGCTCGACAACAATAACCCGAAATGGAAAAGAAAAATGTTATCTCTGTCCGGAGATATTTGCAGTGGAAATTGGCGATTTTCATGTGGTTATTGTAATGTAGTACCCACAAAAAAAATTGTGAACTGTTACGTGGCTAACTGTTTGGGCGGTGAGGATTGGCGGCAAGCAAGTATGCTTGCGGGCCCAGGCTAGCTCTTCGTCTTGGGCGGGGTATTGCACCACCGACCTCACTCGCAGGCACATGAACAAGAAGGATTCATACCTGAATGTGTTGTAAAAGAAGGGAAAGCTAAAAAAGATGGAAACATACGTGTGGGGCAAAGTTAAGAGGGGGAAAAGATGAAGACCTGTCCTGTCAGGTGGAGTCTACCCTCCCTCTGCAGTGCAACTTGCACCGCACCTCGGGCACTGTGCTGATTCCTATCTACTTGCAGTGCCCCTAAGCCTGACACCAGTCTGTCCGTTTGTCACTCGGTCATATTTCCCTACCACTCACCTTCACTTTACCTTGCCACGCACAAGCGCAGCACCTACACCAAACCTAAAACCTTAGCCCTGCATTATGAAAAGATCTAAAATTTTCATCCATACATTATTCATTTATTAAAACAAACTCAAAAAGGAAAGGTAAACTAAAAACTACAATTTCAGAAAATCCTAAGTTTTAAATTAAACTACGCCCTAATACTAATTACAGGTTTTCAATTCGAATGAAATTATTATTCGCAATAAAACTTAACAAAAGTAAAAATAAATGTTGCTCTAAAAATATACCAAATTAATGAATTCACAACAATTTTTTTTATTCAATTTATGGCCTACCCTAATGTCTTACTAGCTGACTACTATCTTAAAATCTACAGATATAAAATTCAAACAAAATAAAATAAGAGGGCGAGCAAAAAAATTCAAGAACCCTAATTCCTGACCTACCGCAGCCGCTCAATATAAATCAATTTTGCACAAAGCAAAAGTAGGTCATCAAAGTAAAAAAATGTATGGGTATATAAAAACAAAAGGTATGTATGTAAGTGCAAATATATGTTTGTGACATTTTTATGTATGTACATACGTTCGTTGCAATCTGTTTTTATTTTTGTTATTTGCTAATTCCTGTTCTATTTTTTCAAGAGCAGGAATTTGTGCTAACATATGTGCATACAACTGAACAGGTGTATTTTGATATATTTTAATGTTTCTCTCAAAACACTTACCAAGTTACAGTTGAGTAGCTGAAACAAAAAAACTCAAACATACATATGTACATATGACCACGCTCAAACACTGATCAAGATCGATCGCTTACGATCTTGGCTAATGAGCGTATAGATAGTAATAAATTTATAGTCGTGATGACAATATAAAGAAAACCGTGGGTAAAAAAAACTCGTAAAAAAAATAAATAAGCAAAAAATTTAACAATTTTATGTGGGTGCTTATAAGCAAACCCCCAAAGGTTAAATGCCGGAAGGATAAAGGTAAGTTTGCCGAACGCGTTCTGGCAAATATATGTAAATGCAATTTGTGCAAACAAAAATATAAAATCTTAACTATTCAGTCTAACCCAAATGGAACAAAAAAAAAGCATGTGCGGAAGTGGAACTATAGGCAGAGCACACCGATAAAGGTCGGTGTACTTTGAATATAGTAACTATCCACAAAATAAATGAAAAGAATCAAAAATAAAAGAATATCAATAAATGTCAAAGAAAACGAAAACTATGAGTGAAAAATTACTCAACAAAAATTAAGAAAGAGCAAAGTGAAATTGCTAAGCAAAAAATTGCTTCGAAAAATTTTCGACTTGAAACCCCAAAAAAAATATCATTTGCTCCAAGCTCTTAGATTTTTACCACCCTTGTTCCTACCAACTTATGTCTAAAAAAAATATACAATATGGGTAAATATACTTAAAAAAATATGCGAGAAAATACAAAGGTATGATTTGTTGGAAACAACAAAAAGAATTTTGAAGTTAAATTTCGACGATGATTTCTGCTGCCGACGTGGTGTGTTTTGTTGTTGTAACCGCCGCCAATACCGCCTTTAGACTTCCTTCTATTGTAACTTCTTAGCTGGGTTATGTTAGAAAAATTAATTTTTCGAGCTGGTTAGTGAATGAAGATGGTGTTGTTGTCGTTGTTGTGGTGGTGGCAATATATTGCCGATACCGAAATATGTGGCCGCCGGTGGGAATTGTAATTGCCAGTAGAAAAAGGTGTCGTACTTGTTGTTGGCTTTGCCCGCCGATAAAAAAATATGTGTGGTTGTTGTAGATGTTGGGTGCCGTCGGAAAGCAAATGTGTGTAGTTTTTGTAGCGTGGTGTGCCGTCGGAAAACTCAAATATGTGTATTGTTGGTGAAAAAGAATGGTAGTTTTTGTGGCAGGTGTTGCACCGCCACTATTAAAATATGGAGTATTTGTTGTTGGGTGGAATTTCACCAATATAAAAAAGCTGCTGTTGTGGTGGTTGCGGCCGTATGTTGCCAATAAAAAAGTGCTGTAATGGTCGTGTTGCCGATTTGGCCTTTAGGCCGCAAACCGTAATTTTCAATGCTCTGCCCAGTGCGTTCTTTCCAAAAGGCAGTGCCCTGTTAATATAAAAAAGCAAAACATTATTCTTGAAGAATTCCTAGTGTAAAAAGACTGGTGATGCTAAAACTGTTTTTTTTTGTCTGCATGATTAAAATACACACCGATATACATATATATGTGTGAAGGCGTGAATATATGCCTGCAAATTTGCTTTTGGATTGCTTGGAAAATTGGCCATGTGGAAGCCAGCTTCCCAGTGGGCATGCCAATTTGGTGGGAGATAAAAAATTCAAGGGCAAAGGAAACCATTGTACTTACCAGGAACTTCTGCTGCTGTCCTGAGTCGGGAACCGCTTGGTGGTGGGCAGGATATCCCTAGCCTTTACTCCTTTCGGCGTCGTTTTATTTTTTCGCGTTTCGCGAAAAACTTTTCGGCGCGCACAACTTTAAGTTTCCCTTTAAGCCGCGCACTTCAAATTTTTTTTAAATATTTTTCGGGGCACAAACTTTTAACCAAACTGCACACTCACTCACACTGGGCACTGATAAAATGATGCTTTGTCCGTTGCCTAACGTTGTACCCTTTTATAGCTACCGCCGTGTCAGAGAACGTTGCTTAGAACGGAAAATTTTAACCTATACGTGCAAAGCTATCTTTCGGCTTTCCCGTATTTTCATTTATGCATCCACACACTCATACATTCATACACCTAAACGCTTACACAAACTAACACTTACACAGATACATTTAGTTCGTGTCTTGGCTGCAATGTTGCTGCGCCATCAGCAATGTTGTTACGCCGTCTACTCCAGACACAATGTTGCCATTTTGCTGTTGCGACAGTCATTGCAACATTGCGGCCAACACACGAGCCTAGACACATCACACGTAGTCACAGATACATGCTGCCATTCACTCGAATCAATGCTTATGATGCAAGGCTGTCGTTACAGGCTTGCAACCGCCAATGGTGCCTGCACTATGGAGCGTGTGCGTAAAAAAATTCGAACGCAGCCTGCAACCTTTTGTTTCCCGTCCAACGTGTGGTCTCGACCCACGTCTCAATGCCGGGCTTAATTTTATTGTTAACACTTGGTTCTATTGCTACATCTACATACTAAGTCACTGGGTTACTTCTACTCCTTATACCATACATAACCAATTTCACAGATAGGATCTAAAATCTAGAATAATTAAAAAAAAATAAAATATCACAGATAATAAAACTTAATAAAAACTGTAAAATAAAATATCACTGGTAATAAAAAAAGACGCAATAAAAGAATTAAAGAAAATAAAATATCACAGATCATATAGTCAAGTAAAAAAAATTAAATAAATATGTAAAATAAATAAATGTATAAAAAAATCCAAATAAATGCAAAAATTATCAAATGAATAAAAAAGTCAAGAAAAATAAAAATAATTTAATAAAATAATCACATACGTCAATTAATTAATAAATACAATACGTCAATTAATAAATAAATAACATAGAACAAAGATACTAGCCCTACAAAAAAACATTAAACTATTTTGCAAAAAGTTCTTTAGCGGGGTATACGCCGATGTTTTTCCCACTACTATCACCAAGTTCATACATTGAATTCCCCATTACATTTAAAACTATGCATTTGATTTGTTTAGGGGCTAACTTGGCGTTGTAATTATCGACTTGGGAACTTTGCTTAAAGTTTCGGCGACATACCACTTGTCCAATCTGAAACTTTATATCCTTACTCCTGGTGTCGTAGACCTTTTGACTTCTATCATTGGCCAACTTCAGCTCCTTCATAACTCTTTTTCTGATGAGCTGCATTTTATCACCAGCCGCCAACTTTCGGTATAGCTCAAATGATGCAGCATGCTGTATCATAGGCATACCGAAAGTAGCATAGTATGGTGACATGTTGATAGCTGAGTGGGTAACGCTGCGTAGTACAAATGCGGCGTGGCTGACGCATTTGTCCCAGTTCTTTTGAATGACCTAATTATCTAAAGCACAGATCAGTTGACTCTTTCCGCAGCGTTACCCTGAGGTGAATAAAATGGAGTTCTTACTTATGTCGTGCCATACTTCTCCAAAAACTCTTTGAACATTTCAGAGACGAATTGTTTGCCGTTATCCGAATGGACATATTCGGGCACGCCGAACACGTGAAAGACTTCTTTCTTAAAAAATTGTATAACCTCAGCTGAAGTGGCCCTTCTCATAGGTTTTAAAAACACAAACTTAGTAAAGTGATCTAGACAAACAAAGACATACACCCATAAATAAGACCCATAAAATCAATAAAAAGACGTTGGAAAGGTCGTTCTGTTAGCTTCTGTTTACCCATCATCGGTTGCTTGAAAACGTTTTGTATCTTGTTAATTTTGCAAGTTTCGCAATCTTTTATATGAGCGCATACATCTGTGACCATTCCTGGACAGTAATATTTCTGACGTAGTCGGGATAGTGTTTTGTGTATGCAACCATGACCAGCGGACGGCGGGCTGTGAGACGACCCTACCAGCCCCGGTCGCAACCCCCACGGAACCCAGAGCTTCCAGGTCTGGTCCGCTAGAAGATCATCCCCCCTGCCGAATTGCGTCCGATAGACATAGGTCTGGTAATTTGTCCTTGTTCTCGGTCACCGTTTTTTTTAACTTCGTATACTCCTCCGACTCGAAGTACGGTGACCCGAGACACACGTCTATGGCTCTGTCATTCGTCTGTATTTCGTCCATGTGTATTCGTGAGAGTGTGTCAGGAACCACGTGTTGTGCACCTATTCGATGTTGTATATCGAAATCATAACCCTGGAGTTTCAAACTCCACATTGCCAGCCTCCCAGAAAGATCTTTCTGATCGTGAACCATTTGAGGCTGGCATGATCATTTATGATGGTGAACGGGCTTCCTTCCACGTAAGGTCGGAATCTCTTCACACTCACGATAGCGGCGTAGCATTCAAGTTCTGTAATGCTGTGATTTTTCTGCGCCTTATTTAGTTTTGCCGAAACGTAGGCAATAGGTCTTTCGTTCTGGTCATCGTCCAACTGAAACAGAACCCCTCCAACTCCGCCAGTTGATGCATCACACTGAATATAAAAAACAACGATTAAAGTCAGGATGTGAGAGCACCGGTTCAGAAACTAAAGCCTGCTTTAAAATTTTAAATGATTTTATTGCTTCGTCCGTCATTGCAAATTTTTTGATTTTGTCTTTCTTGAGGCAGTCGTGCAGCGGAGCTGCAATAGTCACGTAGTCCTGTCTGAAACATTGGTACCACCCAGGAATCGTCAGAGTTGCTTCGGGGTTTTCGGAACTGGAAAGTCCCTCACAGCTACCACTTTATTGGCGTCTATTCTAATGCAACCATCCCCGAATACGTACCCTAGATATCGAACTTCTTTGAAACAGAACTTGCTCTTTTCTACATTTATAGTTAAATTAGCTTCACGAAGAAACCGATCGACCTTTTCCAACAGACACATATGGGACATAAAATCTTCAGAACAGACCAACAAATCATCCAAATAAACAAAAACACATTCACGTAAAGCGGCCGGAATGACCTTGTCCATAACACGACACATACGTTATGCTGCGTTGCACAACCCGAAAGGCATTACAGTGAATTGGTATAGGGGTCGGCCAGGGACAGTGAAGGCAGTCTTCTCACGTGATTTTCTCTCGAGGGGAATCTGCCAGAAAGCGTCCTTGAGGTCAATTGCAGAGATGTATCTCGTGTTTTGTAGGCGGCTCAAAATTGCGTCAATATGTGGTAAGGGGTATGGGTCCTTTATAGTTCTTTAATTCACTTTGCGGGCATCTAGGCAAAGCCGATTCTTCGTTCCTTAATAACCAGTGATACGGGGGAATTCGAACTACTGTTGGAGAGGTCTGCCTCGGCAGGCACGAGCTCCGCCACACTGGCAGCATTCACACTCCCATTCAAACCTTTATTCACAACACTCATACGAAATGCCTGCCAAAAGTCTATACTTAAATAAACTTTTTGTTGTAGACCTGGCACTATCAAAAATTCTAATTCTTCCATCGAATTATCCCACACAACTGGTAGCTTTATTACTCCTACCACGGCGGTTTCCTCCCCGTTCGCGGTTCGGATATTTTTGCCCCTTATTGGCACAATCAAGGCCTCTTTACCGCCTAGGAGAGCCACTTAGCCTTTTCATAAGCAGCTAGCACTCGCCCCTGAGTCCAAGAGAGCCAGGACCTCATGACCTCCTATCTTTGTTTTGGCGTAAAACCTGTTATCTCCTTTCACTGTAACAATTGTTGAAACTATTTTATTCTTACACCTTTTAAAATATTTTCTCCCTCGTCTTCTAGTGGACTTGGTCCCATCGAATTTGATGTGCAACTTTTCTAAATCTAACTTTTTCCACCTTGGGGGGTTACCACTATCTCTCTCGGTAGTCTGATTGGTAATCGGAGTACCGTCGCGAGCAGTAACTTGCCCCCCCCCCCCCCTCTGGTTCCGAGGTTGGGGCGTGGATGACAAGGCGGAACGATGTCTCGACGCTTGTGCAGAAGCTTCCATTTCTGCTACGCGAACACCAAGATTCCCAACATTGGTTTTGATGTTCCGCACCTCTGTCGCCATTTCTACAACAAAATCCTGTTGTTGCGCCATCATCGCCATCATTCGGCTCAGCTGTTGAACATTGGTTGCATTTCCACTGGCGTCAGCGTGGGGAACACCAAGGCCGCCGGAAGCCGTTGGTGGTACGTTCACTGCCGAAACACCGCCCCCCGGCCACCCACGTCCTCAGTGTCAGACATTTGGCACACAAAATCGATCTTCTGCGAGAAATTTAAACTATTTTTCGAGTCGTTGAACAACACCCCGTTCGCGAAAGAGACCCTAAGCGGACGTTCAGGGCCAAAGGATCCGAAGATCCGCGAAGCGCACCTATTAAAATAGTCTGTGGGCACAAGGCTACGGCCCGCGGAATCCCAGTGTCGAGTTGATTAAAAACAGAACCAGCGATCTGGTTCTCTAGTGCGCCAGTTCGGCTGCTGGTTAACCGTCTATTTGTGTCCAAAACTCCCAATCCCCTCCCCCCAAAGATCTTTCCTCTATGTATTTGTCCTGGCCTTGGTCAGACATTCACTGTCTGCAGCAGCGAAAAACTTTTAAACAAAAGTCCAAAGGAGAACAAAAAATTCAAAACTCAAAATTTTACGGCGGACACCCTAATGTATCCAAGCAAAGTAAAATCCCACGACTAACCGAGTAATAAGCGATAAAAATATGAATAAAAATGTGTTGATATATGTATATATTTTGGTGTTAGTTGATCGTAGAATACAAACTTTCGCAAGAAAAATTTAAAATTTTGTGTCTAAATAAGTTAATTATTGTAGATAATGTGTGTTAATAATTGTATGTGTATTTCAAATATGTGTGAATGTGTGCAAAAATTCAGGTGACTATTATGTGTATGTAGGAGTATGAAAAAAATTTATTTATTCAGGACCAAAATAAAAAATAAAAAAAGTAAATATGCTAATATATAACCAAAAAATAAAAAAAATATTAAAAGAAATACTTATAAAAAAATTAAATTTAAAAAACCAAGTTTGTGTGGATGTATATATGTGAATTAAAATTCAGAGATGTGTGCGTATATCAAATAAACTGAAATTCTAGAAATGTGTTTGTACGTTTGATTATCTGTATGTATGTATCTATATCCAAAACTCTAATTGAAGTTCTATGTGTGAAGGTGTATGTGATATCTCTGATTCATATAAGCGAAAAGATAATAAACCCAAGAATATATAAAAATTAAGAAAAGTACTAATTTTCCCAAAAACCGAAATCAAAAAAAAAACTACTATGTTTATACATACATAACTATATCAAAAAAATTAAAATACTGAAAATACTTGCATGCAAACAAAATTCAGGTTTCGGGTATATGCGAGGGTAGTACCAGAAAACCAGAGATAAAGAAAAATTAAAAGTAGAAATTGAATTCCTGTTTTGGTGTTTCGGTGCTGCCTTGGCGAAAGTTCGGTGAAGGTGATTACGTCCGTATGCATCTACGTATCGTCCAGTCAGTCATGCTGTCCGTGGAAGTGTGGCACATCTGGCTCATGAGCTAGTTCCTAACGTCCGTCTTCTAGCTAAGTGTCATACCAGGTACCACTTAGTCAAGTTGCAGGAACCCGAAGAAGGAACCCTGGTATGAGCACTTCGCTAATCCCTATCCTATTGTCATGATGACACTTGTCGGCCAGGCAAACCCAAACGACGTTGCCATCATGACGGTCCAGTCAAAAGACGGAAATAGGGATTGGGATCGGAAGGATAACAAGGATTTAAAATAAAAATCTAAAGAAGGGAAGGTAAAAAAAGAAATTTAAAAGTAGCAAACAAGAATTAAGTAATCAAAGGAAAAATGGAAACTTGAAATTTAAAATAAGAAATAATTAACTATCTAGGAAATGAAAAAGTGATCGGGCTATTTCCCTTGGGCGCCATTGTTACGTGGCTGACAGTTTGGGTGGTGAGGAGCGGCGGCAAGCAGGCTAGCTCGTCATCTTGGGCGGGGTATTGCACCACCGACCTCACCCGCAGCCACATGAACAAGAAGGGTTCATACCTCCATGTGTTGTAAAAGAAGGGAAAGCTCAAAAAGATGGATACATACGTGAGGGGCAAAGTTAAGACGGGGAAAAAGATGAAGGCCTGTCCTGTCAGGTGGTGTCTTCCCTCCCTCTGCAGTGCAACTTGCCGCACCATGGGCACTGTGCTGACTCCTATCTACTTACAGTGCCCCCAAGCCTGCCTCCAGTCTGTCCGCTTGTCATTTTGTCATATTTCCCTACCACTCACCTTCACTTTACCTTGCCACGCACAAGCGCAGCACCTACACCAAACCTAAAACTTTAGCCCTGCATTATGAAAAGATCTAAAATTTTCATCCATTTATTATTCATTTATTAAAACAAACTCAAAAAGGAAAGGTAAACTAAAAACTACGATTTCAAGAATACCCTAAGTTTTAAATTAAATTACGCCCTAATACTAATTACACGTTTTCAATTCGAACGAAATTATTATTCGCAAAAAAAACTTAACAAAATTAAAAATAAATGTTGCCCTAAAAATATACCAAATTAAGCAATTCACAACAATTTGTTTTCTTCAACTTACGGCCTACCCTAATGTTTTACTAGCTGACTACTATCTTAAAATCTACAGATATAAAATTCAAAAAAAATAAAATAAGAGGGCGAACAAAAAAATTCAAGAACCCTAATTCCTGACCTACCGCAATCGCTCAAGTAAATATAAATCAATTTTGCACAAAGCAAAAGTAGGTCATAAAAGCAAAAGAATTTATGTGTATATGAAAACAAAAGCTATGTATTGTCACGGATATTAGCATCACTAAGCTATACCATTACTAAGGCGATGCTAAGGCTATGCTAAGCGATATTTACGTCAATAATCAAATCATGTATACACATATATAAGGCAGCTGAGAGATGTCACACACAGATGCAATTACTTATACGCCTATGTGTGCGCGAGAGACTGTAAACTACAAACATTCACATCAATAATTCAATCATTATGTCCACACATATGTAGGTACACACAGCTGAGAAGCAAGACACAACCATATGCAGACATCTTATTTGAGATGCTCCTAAATGTAGGCAATTATAATTGTGGAACTGTCGCTCACACATACAAGCATGGGGTATGAGAGAAGCTATAAAATCGTGCAAATTTAGTTATAGCTGAGAGGTTTGAGAGCTCATGGACAATGCTAGTAGATTCTAGAAGATGTGAACGAGGAAACCAGAGAGTATAAAAGGCCGCAGATGTAGAGGCGCTGGAATTCAGTTTGATTTGAGTTGTCAAGCAGTTACGACTAAGACGATATCTAGCGAGCAATAGCAGTATTATTTTGAAAGTCAGTTTCCTTTAAGCTATCAGTTTGGTTATTAGCTATTCGTTGCACAGTTTGAGTGTTATTGTGAAGTATTTTAATAAAGGCCATTTTTCCATTATTCAATATTGGAGTTATTCATTCAACAGTTTAGCGATACGAACCTAGCAAAAGGGCAAATAAGAGGATTTGCAGAAAATTCGCTACAACTGGTGTCAGAAGAGGAATTGTTGAATAAATTCGAGAGGACAACAAGGACATGGCGAAGTTCAGTGAATTGAAGATCCAGCAACTAAAGAAGGAGTTGGAGAGCCGTGGATTGAATACAAGCGGCGTTAAACTTGAACTTCAGGCACAGCTACGAGAGGCAATGGAAGCAGAAGGAATTGATGTGGAAGAGTATGACTTTCATCTTGATGGCGAGGAAATAACGAAAATGGAAGAAACACCGCAGACAATGGTGAACACAGACCTGAACATGATATTGGCTGCAATATCCGCACAAATGTCCGCAATGTCATCACAAACATCTACCAACATGTCATCACAATTTGAATCGTAGTCGACACAGATTACATCGAAGATGGAAGCACAAGAAACGCGTATGTCAGAAATGTCGACGCAGATTACATCGAAGATTGAAGCACAAGAAACGCGTATGGCAGAAATATCGACACGGATTACATCAAAGATGGAGACACAACTGAAAGAATAAGAGGCGCGCATAACAGTACAACTCGAAGCGCAAGAGGCGCGTATATCATCAAAACTCGAAGCACGTATGGACGAGAAAATAACGTAGTTTGAGGAAAAAATCGAAGCCGAGGTGGATGCTTTGAAAGGTCGTATACAAGAGTTGCAATTAAACCGCCCAGCTGTTTCAGCAAGCAATCCAAAGGTAAAAACACCATCCTTTGACGGTTCTGTTCCTTTCCAGGACTTTAAGCTACAGTTTGAGAAGACCGCAGCAGTGAACAGCTGGAATGCGGAAGATAAAGTTGCTGCACTGTTCGTGGCATTGAAGGAGCCAGCAGCGGAAATCCTACAGACGATTACCGAAGGAGAGCGGAACAATTATGAAGCATTGATGGCTGCTGTAGAACGACGTTATGGAAGCGAGCATAGAAAACAGATATTCCAAATTGAGTTGCAAAACCGCTACCAAAAAGCAAATGAGACATTGCAGGAGTTTGCTTCAGATATTGAAAGATTGGCTCATCTTGCAAATGCGGACGCACCCGTGGAATACACTGAAAGGGTAAAAATCCAGAGTTTCATAAATGACATACGGGACGTGGAAACGAAGCGAGCTACATACGCAAACCCAAAGCTGACATTTGCTGAAACGGTATCACATGCATTGACTCAGGAAACGGCCTCACTATTGAGTAAACCAGCATACAAAGCACATCGTGTGGAAGTGGAAAGACCAGATTGGGTAGACACAATTTTGGAAGCACTGAAGGGATCACAACAGAAAAATGCCGGAGTTATTAAATGTTTCAAGTGCGGCAACCCAGGTCATATTGCACGACATTGCAGCAGCGGTCCCAATAGCTCCAACAATGTGGGTGGTCGTAAACGCAGAGCAGAAGGTGATGAGCAAATCTCCAAGACCACTCAATCGTTAAACTAAATCGAGTCAGCCGCAAGGGGCGACAGCTGGCTCCCGCAATTGAATGCCCCATAATCTCTATCTCGCAGATTGGAAGAAGATCGAGCAATCTTACTGTTAGAGGACATGTGGACGGAAAGGAACGTTTACTGACTGTAGATACGGGTGCATCTCATTCCATCATTCGAGCGGATTTAGTCAACAAAAAGATAAGACCATTGCTTGGAGCAAGATTACGTACAGCCACTGGAGAAGACACCCAGGTAATTGGAGAAGTAGAATGTGAAGTCGCAATTGGGAACCTCACGGTAGTACACAATTTTATAGTGGCAGAAATTGTTGATGAAATCATAATTGGAGTGGAGTTCTTAATCGACCAGGGCATCAAGATCGACATGCAAAGCAAGACGATGCGATATAAAAACATGGATGTACCAGTTAATTTCGGCTACGAGAGAGGCTACAGCAGTAAACGAGTGCTGGTGGAAGAGAGTCAGAAAATACCACCAAAATCCGAAGCAGTCATCTGGGCAAAGGTTGATGGAGATTGTGGGACAAACAAATTGTGGGTTTTCGAAACAGTAAACAAATCAGCGCTAAACATACTTGTAGGAAAAACCCTGGCTATGACAAAACAAGATGGACGTATTCCGGTAAGAGTACTCAATGAGTTCAAGTCACCACTCAAACTGACTAAAGGAGCTATTTGGGAAGATGCCAAGAGGCTGAAGTAGTTATTAACTGTGAAAAGCTCCAGGAACACGTTTCAGCTAGTAATACTGATCTTTCAAATGACATCACAGCATGGACGCAGGGGCTAGAGGAAGCATATTAGAGTAAGGCAAAACAACTGATCCTAAAGTACGCGAACATATTTGACCAGGATGATTCTAAACCAGGCCGCACCAACGTTGTGAAACATCAAATTGACACTGGAGATGCGAGGCCGATCCGTCAAGCTCCACGTAGTGTTCCACTGGCGAAGCGGGAAGTTGTGAGTCAAATCATTCAAGAAATGAGCGACAGCGGCGTCATCGAACCATCAGCTAGTCCATGGAGCTCACCGGTAGTACTTGTAAAAAAGAAGGATGGAAAAATTAGGTTTTGCGTCGACTACCGGAAGTTGAATGACGTAACGAAAAAGGATAGCTACCCATTGCCAAGAATTGACGACACTCTGGACTCGCTACCTGGTACGAAATGGTTTTCCACGCTGGACTTGAAAAGCGGCTACTGGCAAGTGGAGGTGAAGGAGGAAGATAAAGAGAAAACAGCCTTCAGTGTCGGTGATGGTCTTTGGCAATTTACAGTGATTCCCTTTGGACTTTGTAATGCACCAGCTACTTTTGAGAGACTCATGGACCAGGTACTGAAAGGACTACATTGGAAAACATGCTTGGTGTACCTGAACGACATCATCGTATTGGGCAAGAATTTTGATGAACATCTTAGGAACTTGGAGGAAGTTTTCCAAAGAATAGCTGGCGCTGGTCTGAAGTTAAGTCCCAAAAAGTGTGCGCTGTTTAAAAAGGAAGTAAATTATTTGGGGCATAAGGTAACGACAGAGGGCATCTGCACTGCGAACGAAAAGATAGAGGCTGTAAAGGATTGCCAAAGACCACAGAAACTACATGAATTAAGAAGTTTCCTTGGGCTGTGCACATATTACCGCCGATTTGTACCAAACTTTTCCAGCGTAGCCCATAGCCTCCATGAGCTTATAAGAAAAAATAAAGCTTTTGAATGGAATAAGGAGCAAGAAGTGGCTTTCCAAACATTGAAGGAGCGTTTGTGCACTGCCCCAATGTTAGCATATCCGATTCCAGGAGCAATATTTATTCTAGATACAGATGCGAGTGGATATGCTATAGGAGGCGTTTTATCACAACTGGTTGATGGACAGGAGAAGGTAGTTGCATATTACAGCCGTTCGATTGGAAAACCAGAGAGGAACTACTGTGTTACGCGGAGAGAGCTGTTGGCATTGGTAGAGTGCATTAAACATTTTCACAAATACCTCTACGGCCAGCGATTCCATGTCAGGACAGATCACGCAGCGTTGAAATGGCTTCTGCAGTTCCGTAATCCGGAAGGACAATTGGCACGGTGGATCGAGCGACTACAAAGCTATGACTTTTCCATTGAGCATCGAAAATGTAGTACCCATGAAAATGCCGATGCAATGTCACGAAGGCCATGTAGTTTGGAATGCAAACTCTGTTCAAAGGCCGAGGCTAAAGAAGACATTATAGATGTCCGGCTAATGACTATAACGTGTACGGATGAATGGGACAAGGAACAACTAAGAAAGTGTCAGCTAGAAGATACAGATCTGTCACATGTTATGCAAGGGCTCGAACGAAACGAAAGACCAAGCAGAGAGGAGATGTCAGCAGAGAGTCCCATTGCGAAGTCATATTGGGCACAGTGGAACAGTTTAGAATTGATATCCAGTTGCTGGCATCGAGTATGGGAGAGTGAGGATGGTCAATGCAAGAAGAAACTGATAGTTGTTCCCAGAAAGAGGATTCCTGACGTGCTCAGCGAGCTGCACAATGGTCCAAGTGGAGGTCATCTTGGAATCACGAAGACACTCGAGAAAATTAAGCAGAGATTCTATTGGGTTGGTTGCCGTCAGTCGGTCACCGAGTGGATTGCCAATTGCGAGGTATGCAACAGAGCGAAAGGGCCCAAAACCCGAAGTCATGGCCAGATGAAGCAGTATATTTCAGGTGCACCATTTGAAAGGATCGCCATGGATGTCGCAGGTCCATTTCCTACTAGCAACCGCGGAAACAAATACGTACTGGTGGTTATGGATTATTTTAGTAAATGGCCAGAGGTATACCCAATCCCAAACCAAGAAGCAGAAACAGTAGCAGAAGTGGCTAAAAACGAATGGGTTGCAAGGTATGGTGTACCAATGGAGTTACATTCTGACCAAGGCAGGAATTTTGAATCAGCTGTGTTCCAAGAAATGTGCAAGAAGTTGGGCATTCGAAAAACACGGACAACTGCATTGCATCCTCTGTCCGATAGTATGGTGGAACGTTTCAATAGAACATTGGAGGAGCATTTAAGGAAAGTAGTAGACAAGTACCATAAGGACTGGGATACACACATATCATTATTCTTGATGGCCTACCGATCGGCAGTACATGACACAACGGGCCAAACTCCCGCAAAGGTAATTTTTGACAATGACCTTCGACTGCCAGCTGATTTGAAGTACGGGATAGATGCCGATGCGGAGAGGAATGTCAAGAAATCCACTGGTGTCTTGGAAGAAGAGCTGAGAGAGATACACGATCTGGTAAGGCAACAAGCAAAGATTATGAGTGACAAGATGAAAGCGAGGTACGATAAAGCAATTAATTCAGAAGGGTTTCAGGAAGGAGATTTGGTGCTGCTATACAACCCACAACGAAAAAAAAGTTTGTCCCCGACATTGCAGTGTAACTGGGAAGGCCCATACAAAGTTGTAAAACGGATCAACGATGTAGTGTACCGCATACAAACCACTACCAAACCACGAACTAAAATGAAAGTGGTTCATTTGGAGAGATTAGCAGCGTTTAGATCGAGAGATTTGTCTGATCTGGACGATCAGACTTAGGTGGAGGGCAGTGTCACGGATATTAGCATCACTAAGCTATACCATCACTAAGGCGATGCTAAGGCTATGCTAAGCGATATTTACGTCAATAATCAAATCATGTATACACATATATAAGGCAGCCGAGAGATGTCACACACAGATGCAATTACTTATACGCCTATGTGTGCGCGAGAGACTGTAAACTACAAACATTCACATCAATAATTCAATCATTATGTCCACATATATGTAGGTACACGCAGTTGAGAAGCAAGGCACAACCATATGCAGACATCTTATTTGAGATGCTCCTAAATGTAGGCAATTATAATTGTGGAACTGTCGCTCACACATACAAGCATGGGGTATGAGAGAAGCTATAAAATCGTGCAATTTTAGTTATAGCTGAGAAGTTTGAGAGCTCATGGACAATGCTAGTAGATTCTAGAAGATGCGAACGAGGAAACCAGAGAGTATAAAAGGCCGCAGATGTAGAGGCGCTGGAATTCAGTTTGATTTGAGTTGTCAAGCAGTTACGACTAAGACGATATCTATCGAGCAATAGCAGTATTATTTTGAAAGTCAGTTTCCTTTAAGCTATCAGTTTGGTTATTAGCTATTCGTTGCACAGTTTGAGTGTTATTGTGAAGTATTTTAATAAAGGCCATTTTTCAATTATTCAATATTGGAGTTATTCATTCAACAGTTTAGCGATACGAACCTAGCAAAAGGGCAAATAAGAGGATTTGCAGAAAATTCGTTACAGTATGTAAGTGCAAATATATGTTTGTGACGTTTTTATGTATGTACATATGTTCGTTGCAATCTGTTTTTATTTTTCTTATTTACTAATTTCTATTCTATTTTTGCAAGAGAAGGAATGTGTGCTAACATATGTGCATACAACTGAACAGGTGTATTTTGATCAATTTTAATGTTTCTCTCAAAACACTCACCAAGTTACTCTTCTTATCCAATTGCGCCGCTGCAGTTGAGTAGCTGAAAAAAAAAACCTAAAAAATACATATGTACATATGACCACGCTCAAACACTGATCAACATCGATCGCTTACGATCTTGGCTAATGAGCGTATAAAGAGTAATAAATTTATAGTCGCGACGACAATATAAAAAAAAAAAACGTAGGTAAAAAAAACTCGTAAAAAAAATAAATATGCAAAAAATTGAACAATTTTATGTGCGTGTTTATAAGCAAGCCCCTAATGTTAAGTGCCGGAAGGATAAGGGTAAGTTTGCTGGAAGCTGAACATGTAAATGTAATTTGTGCAAACAAAAAAATAAAATCTTATTATTCAAAATTCCATATTTTCGAGTTAGTGGCGGTCTAACCGAAATGGAACAAAAAAAAGCATGTGCGGAAGTGGAACTATAGGCAGAGCACACCGATAAAGATCGGTGTACTTTGAATATAGTAACTATCCACAAAAGAAATGCAAAGAATCAAAAATAAAAGAATATCAATAAATGTCACAGAAAACGAAAATTGTGAGTGTAAAATTACTCAACAAAAATTAAGAAAAAGCAAAGTGAAATTGCTAAGCAAAAAAATTGCTTCGAAAAATTTTCGACTTGAAACCCCCAAAAAAAAGATCATTTGCTCCAAGCACTTAAATTTTTACCAACCTTTTTCCTACCAACTTATGTCTAAAAAAATATACAATATGGGTAAACATACTTAAAAAAATATGTGAGAAAATACAAAAGTATGATTTATTGGAAACAACAAAACGAATTTTGAAGTTAAATTTCGACGATGATTTCTGCTGCCGACATGGTGTGTTTTGTTGTTGTGATCGCCGCCAATACCGCCTTTAGACTTCCTTATATTGTAATTTCTTAGCTGGGTGATGTTATTTGTCAAGCTGGTTGGTGAATGAAGATGGTGTTGTTGTCGTTGTTGTGGTGGTGACAATATATTGCCTATACCGAAATATGTGGCCGCAGGTGGGAATTGTAATTGCCAGTAGAAAAAGATGTCGTACTTGTTGTTGGCGTTGCGCCGCCGATAAAAAAAATATGTGTGGCTGTTTTTGATGTTGGGTGCCGTCGGCAAGCAAATGTGTGTAGTTTTTGTAGCGTGGTGTGCCGTCGGAAAACTCAAATATTTGTATTGTTGGTGAAAGCGAATGGTAGTTTTTGTGGTAGGTGTTGCACCGCCAATATTAAAAGATAGAGTATTTGTTGTAGAGTGGGATGTCGCCAATATAAAAAAGCTACTGTTGGGGTTGTTGTGGCCGTATGTTGCCAATAAAAAAAGTGCTGTAATGGTTGTGTTGCCGATTTGGCCTTTAGGCCGCAAACCGTAATTTTAAATGCTCTGCCCAGTGCGTTCTTTCCAAAAGGGAGTGCCCTGTTAATATAAAGAAAGAAAAACATTATTCTTGAAGAATTCCTTAATATACACATCGATATACATATGTATGTGTGAAGGCGTGCATATATACATGCAAATTTGCTTTTGGATTGCTTGGAAAATTGGCCATATGGAAGCCAGCTTCCCAGTGGGCATGCCAAGTTGGTGGGAGATAAAAAATTCAAGGAAACCATTGTACTTACCAGGAACTTCTGCTGCTGTCCTGAGTCGGGAACCGCTTGGTGGTGGGCAGGATATCCCTAGCCTTTACTCCTTTCGGCGTCGTTTTCTTTTTTCGCGTTTCGCGAAAAACTTTTCGGCGCGCACAACTTTAAGTATCGTTTAAGCCGCGCACTTCAAACTTTTTTTTAAATATTTTTCGGGGCACAAACTTTTAACCAAACTGCAGACTCACTCACACTGGGCACTGATAAAATGATGCCTTGTCCGTTGCCTAACGTTGTGCCCTTTTATTGCTACCGCCGTGGCAGAGAACGTTACTTGGAATGGAAAATTGTTACCTATACGTGCAAAGCTATCTTTCGGCTTTCCCGTATTTTCATTTATGCATCCACACACCCATACATTCATACACCTAAACGCTTACACAAACTAACACCTACACAGATAAATTTAGTACGTGTCTTGACTGCAATGTTGCTACGCCATCAGTAATGTTGTTACGCCGTCTACTTCTGATACAATGTTGCCATTTTGCTGTTGTTGGACCCACCCAGGGTAATTTTTTATAAGCGCAGCCGAAGGCCGCCAATGCACAAAGGTGTTCTGCGCAAAAATACTATGGATCACAGCCCCGGTTTCGGATGGACCCGCGGGTAATTTTCGGTTTTTCGTTAATATCTTTTGAACGAGTTAAAATTTGTATTCGCCGCCTTCATTTATTAATACTGATGTCAAGACGCGTCGTTTGACACCTCTCTCAATATTTTTGGTAGAGTATTAGCAGTCGACCCCTCAACTAGACTTTTAACAAAAAAAAAAAAAATAAATAAATAACTATCATTAGAAAAAATTATTGTTCTAGCCTTGAGCTCGAAGCGAACCTTGAATCATTCTGGTGGTTGTAGATGCCTTCACAAAATGTGTTAAACTATACCCAACCAACTCAACCAGCACACGGGAAGTTAAAGCTGCCCTAGAGAAATGCTTTGGTTACTATAGTAGACCGCGACGTATTATAAGTGATAGAGGAACATGCTTTTCATCACTGCAATTTGCCGAATTTCTGCTGAAGAAAAATATAACCCATATAAAAGTAGCAGTCGCTTCGCTTCAAGCAAACGGGCAGTTAGAAAGAGTTAACAGAATTATAAAGTCGATGTTAGGGAAACTGAGGAATGGCCTAAATGATAATGATTGGACAAAGAAATTAGCTGAAACTGAGTACGAAATAAACAATTCCGTCCATAGTACCTGCATAGATACTCCAAAACCGTAACTTTTTGGGGTTGAACAGAGGGTGATAATAATAGATGAATTCACTGAGTACTTTCAGGATAAGTTGTGCCCTGACAAAGATAGAAACCAAGATCGTATGCGTGCGGGAGCGTCTAATCTAATATTAATGAAAAAAAGTATGAACGCCCACACACAACAGAACACCTCATCCAAAACGTACCAAGTAGGTGAATATGTCGATATAAGAAATCTCGATATAAGTCCTGGGACAAACAAAAAGCTGATACCTATGTATATACAAAAGCCCTTACGTAATAAATAAATTACTCGGTAATGATAGATATGTTGTACGTGACATTGATACCTGTCAACTTGCACAACTACCCTGTGATGGGGTAATTGAAGCCCACCGAATCAAGAGGTGGCAACAGCCGACTGAACAGAATGAATCCGGATCGGAGGAGTGCGCTCTAGTTACTTAAGTTCAGCATGAGCTGTAATATCACCAATAAAGTGATTCATCATAATGTTATGATGCTTCATAATTCTAATAACGACTCTGTGGTTATAAAACCCTGAGACCCTTTTTAGTATAAGTTTATAAATATAACTCTGTAAAAGAAATATAAATACAACTCTGTAAAAGAAAGGAAACAAAAATAAAGCTTGTTAAAATAAAGTAATCCGCAACATAAATTTAAATAAAAAAATTTTATTTTTGGAATAATAGGTAAAAACTTTTAATATTAGCTGCGCAGAAGAAGTAACAATTTATCAGCCAATCAAACTACCGCTCTATAACTAACGCAGCTTGCCTAAGGGTGCGAACAGTGTGAGCGCTGAAAGCCGAGCCGAGATTGTCAGTGCGATAAAACTGATTACATACAAGTAAATACAAATAAGCTTGTGTATAACACAGTGAACGGCCGACAAGAGCAGAGAGCAAAGCCGATGAGTGCGAGAAAACAGTTTCAAAGCGTTTTTCTTTTTAGCGTGCAGTCGTGTTTTTTAATGGTTTAAAAATAAAAAAATGATATCGATCAAATAATAAGTGAAATTTTTTTTACTGTAATTGGATGTTTTCCAAATTCTTTTGTATTAATAATTGCATTAATCACACTAGGAGAAGCAAAATACTCTTCGTCGGATGAATCCATTGCCTTGTACAGCAATTTTATAAACACAAATGAACAACAAGACTAAATGACATAAAAGCAAAACACATGGAATAAACAGAATTTCAGCGCTGATTCTCGTATTTACTGAAGCGCCAATATGCTCGGCTCCGCTCTGCACTGGAGCAAATACAGCATCATAATCAATCCCAAACTTCTGATTAAATCCTTGTGCAACTAACCTTGCTTTAAATCGTAATCGTTCATAAGTACTCCCTCAACAAAGTTTCGAGTTGTAGGTATATTAGGCAAAACTGCACTTAATGCTTTACTTTTTTATTGTTTAAAATAGGATTCAACGCTCATTGTCACACGGGGAACTGGAATTTTTATTGATAAAAAATAGGTATCTTTTTCTTGAATACCCATTTACCCAACCAATAGCTTTCCTGGCCTTTGGCAGATCTACAAGCTTCCATGTTTTATTATGTTGCAAAGAATTTAACTCCTCTTGCATCGCATCAATTCAATAATCATTCTCCTTCTTAATTTTATAGCTTCATTAAAACTATTTGGATCTGGAGTGAAAGATGCCAAGCTACCATTTCCTTGAATTAATCTTTTTGGTGGAATACCTTTATTAACACGAATAGATATTCTACGAATAGAAGCTTCGACAACATCACTAGCATCCAAATAACTCTTCCTCTGCATTTGAACAAGACCCACTACCTAAACATGACACATCAACATCCATATTTTCCATAGTAATTCTATCCCCATCTACGCCATCAACTACTTCATCTTCATGCATTGAAGGAACATTGCCGATAGAATTAGGTAAACATATATGAGTATCTTTCTTCTGAATATCTAAATTAGAATCATCTTTTTTATAATTTTTCTCATCCATGAAAACTACATCTCGAGACACTACCACTTTAAAATTATTTCTGTCCATTACGCGAAAACCTTTTGAGTCTTGAGAAATTCCAATAAATACTTTTTTATTTGAGCTATTTATTTTCTAATTCGCTCCTTTTTTCTTTAGGGAGTTTACATAACATTCCGAACCAAATAAATGAAATTTCGAATAGTCAGGTCCTTAGATGTCAACAGTTCAAACGGAGTTGTGCTTACGTTACGGCTAGCAAGCAGTTCTGTAAATGATTCTCATAAATTATTGATTCATCCCACATACATTTTGGTAAGTTAGCATCCAAAATCATACATTTCACCATTTCAATTAATTTTCTTTCAGCTACTCCATTTTGCTGAGGATTGTATGATGTTGTATACTGAACTTGTGTACCACAGCTAGCTAGAAAATCGTTGACACTACGTCCCATATATTCTCCTCCACGATCCGACCTCATTACTTTCGGATATTGATTGAATTAATTTTTTAATAAAACCCAATACTCTTTAATTTTACTAAACACTTCGTCCTTAGATTTCAATAAACATACTTACTTCTCAATAACGTGTGTGATCATCAATAAATATAATGAAGTATTTGTAACCACTATTAGTCGACGGTGAAATACGAACACACACGTCCGTATGAATAAGATCAAATTTATTAGCACGTCTATTTTGGCACTCTTTTGGAAATGGCAATCTTGAAAACTTTCCTTGAACACATACTTCACATTTACTATTATCAGAGCAATGGGCTATTTCATATTTTCTGCTAATTTTTCACAATGAACTTTTCGAATAGCCTCAAAATCTCTAAATCCAAATACACGATGCCAATAATGTACACAATTTAGTCTACAATGATTCGCATATATAACTTGATTAAATTTAGTTGTGTAGAACATACAAATCGTTATATATATTAGCTGTACACACAATAGTATTACCTTTTCTATAATAAACAAGTCTTTTTTAAAAGAAATTTTACATCCTTTTTCGACCATTTTTCTTACCGAAAGAATTTGAATTGAAATCCGGAACATAGTATACATCTTCAATTCTGAGAGTGATACCATCAACTTCAATTTTGCAGGTAACTTTACCTTGGGAGAGGGAAATTTTTCCATTGGCCACAGAAATTGATTGCTATCTCGCATTCACGTCCAGTTTAGTAAACATTATTTTATCGTTAGCAATATGACATGTTGCACCTGAATCGGTTACCCAAATTTGTTGATTGTTGCATTTTTCAGTCACACACCACAAAGCAATTTCTTCCACAGCTTTATTCACGTCCTGTTTTGCCTTCGTCTTGTTGTTTGACAACCATGACTTGTATTTTAAACAATTTTTCTTCATATGCCCAGTTTTGTTACAAAAATGGTATTTCCTTTTTCCGTCGTTTGCATTGGGCACAGCCTTCAGCGCAGAATCAATTCTACGCAGGGGCGCACTATGGAAAATAAAGGCCAGTTTCTGATTAAAAATCAATAATTTTTTATTTCTGAATATTATGTTCTAAAATGTTGCACATATATAAAATAGGGTATATGGCTTCAAATGGAATATAATTTATTATGCCTGAATTTAAAACCATACCTTAAAAGATAAACGAAATTCAAAATTATTAAAAATATCCAATATTTATTTTTTAACAATGAATACTATTATTTTATGCCTACAAAAACCAAATATCAAATAGTACATCAAAATACAAGTCAATTTAAATAATAAAAACATAAAAAAATGGTGATTGAAATTGAACACAGATTAATTAATTAATTGTAATGTTTACTATTGGTATTGTACATATACATATGTTTATTATGTTATTTATACCTGATAAGCTTCGGGATCTAAAATTAATTCGTTCACTTTCAAAAGATATTAGGTGTCTTCATCAAGTTCCTTCACGTTTTTAGTATACAGTTTTCTAATGCTGATAATGTAAGGACTTGAAGTATAAAGAAGAGTATGAAATACGTCCTCGTTTGTAGCGGATTTTCATCATTTTCTAGCATGATGTAAACGAAATTTTTTATAATCCTTATAACGGGATTTTTGTGCATCTCCGAAAGTTGACCAATAGGAAGTACTGCAAAATGCTTTAGGATACTATCTCCATGAATCAAAATTTTGTGATCAGAAGATGGCATGTAGTGTTATTCATAATTGCTCACATAGATCCTGGCAGTCTCCAAAGCATAACTGCCAAATTTTTCAGCATTTATCATTGAAAAAGCTTGCAGAATTATGTAAAGTCGTTTGATCAAATTTATATCCACTCCTGCAATTTCAGCAGAGCAGCATGCATTGTGAAAAATTCTTCTGGAAGTATTACCGTCATTAGTATTACCGCTTACTTGCCTTGGTTTGTCGATGATCAATTTTAGCTCTTCACGGAAACGCCTTTGTACAAGGGTTTTCTTCTCTTGCTTTAGTCGTTTCTTTTCTTCGCTTGTGACTCACCATGTTTGGGAAGACATATTATAGGAAATATTTAAAATAATTTCCATACAACGAATTCAGGCGTGTAAAGTAAACAGTCCATATTAATAAGAATCTTCATTTTCAGGCCTAGCAGTTACTTTAGTCATATCGTTCATTTGTTCCGTAGTACAATTATTGTGCTTTCGTTAAATCCAAGTCAATAAATACGCTCAATGTTTCTTCATCCGTAAATATTTTTGTCTGCCTTGCGTCTTCTATGAAATAAAAATATGCGTCTTCTATGAGACTCGAGAAAGGGGTCTTATTTTCACTGTCAGCAAACCTTAATGTTTCCACAGGTTTTGCTTCTGTTCCTTTCCTATCGAACGTAACCCTTGATGATATGCATTATAGACGTGTTCAAATTCACATTAATTAAGTGGCATTGTATTTTTTCTTCTTTTACTGGATTCTGACAAATCTGGATACGCACGGTCTCCCACGTTTCCCAGACGAAGTAGATGATTTGGGTCGGTTATAACGTCTTCAGATTTCGGTAAAGTTACTGAATATTCTGATTTTAACCAATTACTGTTTTTCATTAAAAATGTATCCTTTTTCCGTGAAGCTTCTGCCCATCGTTTATTAAAAGTATGAATAATATGTCTTTGAAAATCACTGAGGATGAAACATAAGTTGTCTTCAGATACATGGTAAATTTCTTTTAAAACTGTTGATAATGCCTCCAATGATTTTCCTCCTTCGATATACGAAAGTATTATTTCACGTTTAAAACACTTGAAAGTACACATTTTGAAGGGACAACAAAACACGTAGTTATTTGTATTCCTAACAATTACACTTCTGTTAATTCATTAATATTTTGTTTTTTTATATACTAATGTAGTGCGTTGAAACAAAGGGTATTTTGGAAATTCCGTTATAATTGCTTCTAACCTCGTTAATTTCCTAGCTAAGGTGTACATTCATAAGTACTCCCTCAACAAAGTTTCGAGTTGTAGGTATATTAGGCAAAACTGCACTTAATGCTTTACTTTTTTATTGTTTAAAATAGGATTCAACGCTCATTGTCACACGGGGAACTGGAATTTTTATTGATAAAAAATAGGTATTTTACATAGTAATAACATATTTCGCCCACTGAAATTGAAAAATTTAGGTAAAACTGCATTTAGTGTTTTTCTTATGATGTTTGAAAAGATAATGCTTTACTTTTTTTAAAGCTATATTCAACCCTCACGGTCACTCGAGAAAACTGGGATTTTTATTGAGAAGAAAGAATCATTCAGCCGCTGTTCTCTGGTGTGCAACTTGTTTATTAATATTTTCACACACAACATGAGTGCAAAAGATGTAAGCTTCCTACTATCAATGAAAAATTACAAAACTTACCGCATACTATTGATCTACACAGCAACATCTAAAACCCCAGTATATAGCGAGCGGTTTCCCGTTTTCTGACTTTTATCACATTTTTAATAGTTACCCGAAAATCGCAAATTTCCGCAGATTTTTTTTTATTTGGTTATGTTTATGGATAGCTAGGCTATAAATCAACAAAGAATGTAAAGCGTGGGTAAGCGTGGGCAACTGTCAAAAGTCTCGATGAACTTTAAAAAAACTTTTTCACCATATTTTATTTTGCAATTATTTTAAGGTAAACATAAACATAATACTAGCAAGTAAGAACGGGACTGCCTTCGGCTGTGCCGAGGACTTCATACCTTTCATAAATGGGGCTGAACAATAATCTTATCCCGTTCTTAATCTCCAAATAATCGGATGTATAAGATAAGAAATATATAGTGAAGAGATGTACATACCTAAACGATTTTTAAGATAAATATAAAATACAAAATGGCAGAAAACACCCTTATCTGAACGATCGGTTGTATGGGATATATATTATATATAGCTTCGATCAAAATGATTCTTACAGGAAATTTTCTATGATACATTAGAATATATATCACCAAGTTTCAGTTTTTATATTAGAAACTAAGGGAGAAATGGCCAAAAATGTTTCTATCTGATCGATCGGTTGTATGGGATATGTATATACTATATACATATAGCTCCGATCAAAGTGATTTTTCAGAAAATCTTTTATGATATATTAGAATAAATATCACCAAGTTTAACGTTGGCTAAAAATCGTTCTATCTGAACGATCGATTGTATGGGATATATACTATATATAGCTCCGATCAAAGTGATTTTTTCAGGATATCTTCTATGATATATTAGAATATATATCACCTAGATTGACGTTTATACTTTCTAAATTGCGGCAGAAATGACCAAAATCGTCTTTTCTGAACGATCGGTTGTATGGGAGATATGTGTTATAGTGGTCCGATCCTACCGGATCCGACAAATGTCTAATTTAATACAAAAATACATCCTTCTGCCAAATTTTATTGAGATATCTCAAAATTTGAGGGACTAGTTTGCGTTCAAACAGACAGACGGACGGACAGACGGACAAGGCTATATTAACTCAGTTCGTCGCCCTGATCAATTCGGTATACTTAATGGTGAGTATATCTTCTATATTTCTCAACGTTACGATCATCGGACCAATGTTAATATACCATTTCATATTCATGAAAGGTATAAAAACATATTATTTGGTTCATATTCTTCAAAAAACGAGGTTTCCAGAAATATATAATACATCATACCTTTTCCTGTAACGTATAACATTAAAATCAATTTGAAAGTGATGAATGGAATGAGCTTAACATGGACGTCCGTCAAAACTTAAAGTTTGTGATATTGTAAAAAAAATCATTTCATACAATATGTATAATTTTTCGATATTATAGTCTAGTTTGGTCCTTAAACTATTGATTGAAATAAAAAAGCATGCCAGTAGCGACCATTTTTAATCAGCAATTGTTCTACAATTTTCCATAGTGGGGCGTTGCGAAGGTTCCGATCGTGGGGGGTGAATTTTACTGGTAAGCCGACTGATCTCGAAAAATTGCCGACTCTTTTTTATAGGTATAATAATGGATTAAAATTGAATTCATATGAGTGCGTATTCGAGGGTACTTAAGAATTTTAGCGTATTTGGAAAACTAAAAGGCTTCTTACACGATGTGGATTTGTTATATGTATATGCCACTTTTTACGTATGAAGAGCTGTTGAAACTAATTAATATAACACAGATCTGTCATCACCATGTGGTATAGACAAAATTGTCTCCACTCTATACTGTATCTATTTTCCTTTTTCTTCTTCCGTTGAATTATAATAAAGGAGAACACATTGAATTTAGACCTGCGTTTCATTGCGACTTATATGGAATCCATCACAGCTTATGGGCCCAGCACGCTTCCACTGCGCGTAGGAAGTGCACATAAAGCCGCAACCGAAAAATTGAGTCTTTAAGTGTAATTCATAAAGCATAATCGTAAGTTGAAATTTTTTCTTCAGTATACACGTACTCATTTTAACCTTCGCACGTTGGCGCACACCATTTTCCTTATGCAAGCACCCGAGAGCCTTTGAAAGCTCATACCGTTTAACTGCGCACGCGCCAAAAATAAAGTTTCGTACACATAGAAAAAGCTCACTCCTTCGCAAGAACAAAATCAATCGCCAAAAACATAGAGCAAATTGAAAGCTAATAGAAGTATACAGAAAAGTAGCACAGTTGTACGACTGACACCCAACGAAAAGTAAAACAGAAGAAACAAATATAATTACAAAGACATCATAGCAAACACAAAGTGAAGGTAAACACATAGAAATAAAAAAGAAGAAAAATATGAAAAACTTGGCGAAAAACTAAGTGTTGAAAACATGATGGAGTTTTCGGACTAAGTCCGCCCCCTCCGTCTGGCAACACCCGGCCAATGCGGCCAAGCGCAGGCAGTGCAGCTCAGCTGTGGCTTGCCAACCAACACCGCGCTCACTCTCAATTGTTTAGTTTACTTAAAACTACCCAACCACACGCATTGATCGTGCTCGCTCGCCCCAACACAGTTTTTATTATATCGCCCGTCCGCCGTCGCGTCTTTTCGTTTCAGTTTAATTTAATTATATTATTGTTATAAATTCTTTATCTTTGTAAATATATACATAAATTGAATATCGACATATATGTGCCCTATTTTACCTTTGAAAGGTTTTTAGTGCAGTGAGTAATTTTATACATGGTCCTTCGAGCCTTTTGTGTCGAAAAGGCCAGCGACCAACAGCAAAAACCGAAAAATAACAAATTTTACATAAAAAGAAAAACGCGGATCGGTACGGACACCGTAACAAAAAAAAAAAAAACAAAGTGCTTAAATTTTAATATAAAACTAAGTGTCTAAATATAAATATACAAAAAGAGTGAAACGAAGAAAATTATAACAAAAAATAGTGCACATACATAAATACAAAATAAACTTAAACATACAAATACAGCACAAAAGTGAAAACAAAATCTGAAACTCGAAAGAAGTTTGTGAAAAAAAATACTTAATTTAAGCAAACAACAAAAGTGTTAAAACGAAAATTATTTAAATAAAAAACAAATACATACATACATGATTTAATCACAAGAGGAAAAAGACACATTAGGGTGAAGAAGGGCAAAAAAAATTTTGTGAAAAATTATACATAATTTTGAGAAAAGGAAAATAAAATCCTTGGAAAAATACAATATTTGATAAAAAGTGAGGTTTTTTGGAAAAAAATAGCAAAAGAAAAGATAAATGTGAAAATTTTTGGAAAAAATATATTAAATTTTTGCACGAAAACACAAAACATGGAAAATATAAAAATATTAGAAAAAAAAACAGAAGATAAAGTAGAGAAAAAGTAAAGTGCTGAAAAAAAAGAAATTTGTTTAAAAACAAGTGAGGGTAAAATAGTTTTCGTTTGAAAAACTTAAGAAAAAAACACACATCAATATTACATCAATACAACAAAAAGGAGGAACAAGACAACACAACGAGGAGCAAATTACAACAAAGGCTAAAGGACAACACAAAAATCAACAAGTCACGCACATTTCATATAAAAATGTCTGAGTAAGTACTCTCGTTACCCAATATACTCCCATATATATTCCCTCCGTCTAAAGTACGGACCCCAAATCTAAAATCCCCAAATTTATATACCCCTCCGATCTAAAGATCCGGACCCTGGGTATATAACCCACATCAAAAAGCCTAAACGGCAAAATATTTCATTTGCATACTCACTGTTACCAACAGGTACAGTCCCTTCAAAAAACCCACATACATTTTTAAACAAATAAATTTACATTCCCTTATCAACGGAAAACCCACTGCCCGGTTCTATATACCCAAAAAGTTCGTTGCGCGAAATACCTACTTAATTATAAAAGTATATACGTATATATGTATATACCCACTTAGTTCGGTAATATCACCCGAGCTACATATTTTTCCAGCGTGAAATTCACCGCTGCCCAATTTACCCTTATATACATATATTACATAAAATATATTTTACAAAAACCCATAGCAACAAACTTTGCCAAATTTTTGTCACTTTTCCTAAAGTTTATTTTACCGGTGCACCCAAGATTAATTTTGCATACAAACCTACAATTATATGCACCCATAATACCCACACGCACTTGTATATCTTTTTGCATAAGCCAAAAACCCACCCTGAACAAAGTAATTGCATGACCATATGTAACTACATAATAGAAGGAAGCAACAAAAAAGATCATCGGTTACATATTTTGCATACATTTACTTTGTCAATACAGATCAAGTGCATTGGCACGGCAAACAAAAGGTTGTTGGTACACCACAGTTTACCGGCAAATATATTTTACCCACTTATATATATACATACATACGTACTATATACCCATATTACTTGTGCTCAGACGCGCTGAGACAAGTACACATAACAAACCAAAAAGCCGGTACACATTAGGCCGGCCTCAAAAAATAAAAAACCCAGTGAACACAAATATTATAATATTTATATTACTATATACTCACATTACTTGTACTCAGAAGCGCTGAGACAAGCCCGTATTAAAAACCAAGCGTACATTAGGCTGGTTTCAAAAAAAATTTTTTTTTGCCCTTTTGACAAATTTTTTTCGATTTTCACAGCTTAATAAAAGCTCCCATTTCTTGGTAAAATTAAATTATAATGCCAAAAACAAACGAAACCCGAAAATTGACCACTGCAGACCTATGCCTGCAGAAATTCATATATGACGGTAACCAAGTAGAAGTTTACTGCTCAATATGGTCACCCTCCCAAGCTACCGATTTATCAGAGTGTATGCTTAAGGTCAAATTAGAAGACCTAGATAAAATATGGGCAAAGGTGCTAGAGTCTCATCGAGATGTAAGTTTCTCTGACAATTATACAGATGTCAGCGGCTCGGTTGAGCAAAAATTTGCTAAATGCATGGAAGCGTACCAAACATGCAAATCGGAAATTTTAGAAGCCTTTTAATACTGCTAGCACCATCCAACAACAAATACCCGCCCACCCAATGAACAATTCAAACGCAAACGGTTTTTATTTAAAAGTACCACCATGCGACACCGAAGTATTTCATTGTGGATACGAAGACTGGTAATCCTTTAAAGATATGTTCACGGCAGTCTATAAAAACTACCCTTAATTATCACCCGCTCTAAAATTATACCAACTACGCCTGAAAACTAAGGGGCAAGCAGGACTTATTGTAAAACAATACCCACTGAGCGATGATAACTTCGAGCTTGCCTGGGAAGCATTTAGATCGAGGTACGAAAATAAAAGGATACTCGTCGACAATCAACTAAAGACGCTGTTCAACCTGCCCACAATATTCACAGAAAACGGAGAACAAATCCAGAAGATGCAGACAACAATCAACAATTGCATGTCAACTTTAAACACCCAAGGAATCCCGACAACGATGGGACCCGATCCTCGTTTATCTGTGCTCATCAAAGCTGCCAAGTGAAAGCCTTTCACTATGGGAACAATCCCTCAGCTCCCGGAAGGATCTGCCCCTTTGGGAGGACATGAATAAATTCCTCACCAGCAGATACGAGGTAGTAGAAAGACTAAGTACCTACAGACCAGGTAAGGCGAAACCCCAATTTTCGAGTTTTACACCACGAATGGTGAATCAAAACTCGACCCAACCCAATAATAATAAAACCCATGCATATCACACCGAGTTCAATAAAACGGCTTCGTGTAGATTGTGCAACCAATAACACGCAGTCAAATCTTGCGTTAGGTTTAGAAATTTATCGGTATCAGACCGAATCAAATTTGTGAGAGAAAAAGTAAAAGTAGTTTCACGTGCGTTTATTGCCAAAAGCGTCATCATTCGCTACTGCATTTGCAGCCCAAACCCCAACAATCCCAACCAAACCCCAGAACTCAAAATGCCCAAGCCGGCACCCCTAGGAGAACGGACGACGAGCGAGCCTCAACATCGAAAGCCGCCGCAAGAGCCACCTCCTCCCAACAGTCTCAAGACAAAAACCCGGTTTCTTCACTCTTCTCGAGTAATCATGGAACCACCCTACTACCCACAGCAATAGTATCAGTATACTTTGCTGGCGAATTTCATAAAATTCGTGCCCTAATAGACCAAGGTTCACAAAAAACTTTTGTATCATCCCGTATACCCACAAAAGAGTATCTCCACCAGATATCTGGAATGCGCGGAACGGTTGTGAAAAATGCCAATAAAGTCTGCCAGATAACATTCTGTTCAGCAGACTTAACCCAAATGATAGACGTATAAGCAATAATTTTGCCAAAACTAACGAAGTTCTTGCCCACAGTCAGAGTTTCAAGCATCGATCTCGAAGAACTGTCCCATTTACCGTTAGCCGATCTACAGTATTCGATACCATCGAAAATCGATGTGGTAATCGGCAGCGATATCACCACGGTGACCAAGAAAAAGTTATTAGCATTCATAAAAAAGAATATACTGAGAAAAAAAACTAAAATATCAATTTTAAAGGGTGAAAAAACATATTTTAACAATACCTGCGTTACCTTCAATGTGATATTAGGAATCTTGCTGAAGTTTCACATCAGAGCTGTAAGTTTGACAGCTTTAACTTAAACAAAACTTCGCAATGGGCTTTTTACTGAAAATTACCTTGCGCCATTGAATTTAGAAAAAAATAAATGGGCTGAAAACACAAAACTTTAAAAAATTCATAAAAATAGAACTAAAGTGAATTTGACAAAACTAAAAAATACGCGTTGTAAAAAAATTTCAAGCAAATCGGAAGAGGTGGGGTGTAAAATGTGAATCCATTGGTTGATTTCATATGGAGTATCCCTGCATTTAACACTCGAAAGTGTATTTCAGCGCATTGTATTGATTCAGTATATTAGTACTGAGTCGGACATAATCGAATAGCTTGTGAATGACGTTCGAATAATTGTGTATTTCATATGAGTCAAATATGCAAAAAATCATATTTACGAAATCAATCGTAAAAAAAAAAATACATGTCGAATATTTTTGGACAAAGAGACGAAAAAAAATATTTCGAGCCCTAACCGCCATTTCGGTGTAACCAGCAAATCTATGAAAATCCGTTTTTGACAGATATTGGTAATTCTCTGATACCTCACAAAATTTCACAACCGTAATAAGTTCCTTTACAAAGATAACAACAAGCAATTTTGATATGACATTTTGCATAAAATTAAAAAAAAAATTTAATCTTAAAAACGTTCTCCTGTAAAATGTTATTTTTGTTGGTTACACTAAAATTGCTGATAGGTCTCGGTTTAATTGAAATTTATTTTCCAAGTGTAAAATCGGCGTCGAAGGACCAGTATATGGGGTGAAATTCGTGAAGCGTGCCACTGCATTTTCGATTTTTTTTGTGCAAGCTTGTTTTCATTTAATTATAGCTCATGTAATACACGCTTCAAGAAGACATGCAATTAACACTTCTGAACTGAACTGAAAATAAATACTAAAAAATTTTTATCAAAAAATGTTAGTAACAATTTTAGAAAATAAGAAAAGATTCAATTTTTTTCAAGTTTGATCTCTTTTTTAAATTTTTATTTTATTTTTAAATGAAAGCTCGGTTCTTTTCTGAGAATAAAAAATTATTAAAATTGTCAAACTTAAAAAAATTTAAGAAGTTTTTTTTTTGCAAAATTTTCAATGAAATTTTTCTAATTTCTTTTTCAAATATTATCTTTAGGAAGAACGTACAAAATACTTTTGATATCGTTTGTGCATTTCTTCTTAGAACGTCGATTACATGACAACAAATTGAAAATTCAAATGCCTTTATCTCGGTAACTATCCAATATTTAACCCCGTCCTTTAGTGAAATTAACACTATTATACACATAGTTGACCACTCTCAACAAATTTCATTCAATTCCATACTTTGCCCCATATAGATGTGGAGATTCTTACCTTTTCGCCACTATATCACCGTATTCCACTGTAATGCAAACTAAAACTATTTGAATTTGTCGGTTACCATCGTAGCAACGCGAAAGGGTTGCGCAATTGATTAATCAGCGGTGTAATTATTCCGACGTAAATAAAGCCGGAGTCATTGGTGCCGTATGTCGTATCGCTGTATCCGTATCCCTAACGTAATCAGCTGTTTATCGTTACGACGGTAAACCAAAACCCAATTGGTTGGCTACGATTCGGTTACGACCTTAGCGGCACCAATAATCGATTGAATTGATTCTCATAAGGTTGGTCGAATCAGCTGTTAAAAGGTTACCGATACGGTTACCGATAAAGCACCAATGTCTTCAGCTTAAGCGTAGCTGGTTATTGAATGTAAAGTTCGACAAACAGGTGTCGCCGCTATTACCATCTACAGTCGACTCGCTAATATTAGCCTACATAAATAATATACGAAATGTTCTATTTGTCAAGAAATCGATGGGCTTTGAGTTTCTATTTCAATGATTTCATTAACTTACGATATCTGATTTTGTGTATACCGACGCATGAATTACCTGAACTTTTCAAGAATACATTCTTGCTACGTCGCTATTGGCCGAAATTTAGTAATATTTCTTGTGTGTATTTGCTATCAACTTCAGCTTTGAATCGTCATCTCGAAAAAACCATATCTTCCAAATTGCCGAATGAAAATTTTACAACGCAACTTGTAGTACAACTAAGTATTGTAAATGAATCTATTTTGATGATATTCTCAATTTTTTACAAGTTTTGAGATAAGAAATTTTGTCAAATTCCAATTTTTTTGTTTAATCTGCCGAAATTTAGTTACTAATGGTCGAAATTTCGTCATCGCATATTCAAAAATGCCGACTTCAAAAAAACTGAGATAACAAATTTAGTATAATTCCGATTATTTTAAAATTTTGCAGGAATTTAGTTGCTAATGGTCGAAATTTCGTTATCGCACATTCAAAAATGCCGACTTCTAAAAATCTGAGATAAGAAATTTAGTCAAATTCCCATTTTTTTGTCAAATTGGCGGAATTTACTTCCTAATGGTCGAAATTTCGTCATCGCACATTCAAAAATGCCGACTTCAAAAAAACTGAGATAATAAATTTAGTATAATTCCGATTATTTTCAAATTTTGCAGGAATTTAGTTGCTAATGGTCGAAATTTCGTTATCGCACATCCAAAAATGCCGACTTCTAAAAATCTGAGATAAGAAATTTAGTCAAATTCCAATTTTTTTTTTTCAAATTTGCCGGAATTTAGTTGCTTATGGTCGAAATTTCATCATCGCACATTCAAAAATGTCGACTTCAAAAAAACCATTACCTCGCACCGCCCCTGACTCTACGCTCTTACGATCATTTCTTTTTCGACACTCCTCAATTACTTTATTTTGTACCGCACTCTTTCTTAATTCCGCATCAGAGCGAACCTAAAGCCCCGTAACTAGTCTATCATAGCTCGCTGGTAGACTGCTTAGCAACATTGAAACTTGCAACTGCTCGGAAATGTCTTTTGCACCCATTGTCATCAGCTTGTAGAATAGCTCATTCATCACATCCACATGTTTTTCCAAATTACCTTCTTCCTATAATTGAGTGCAGCATAGTCGTCTCATCAAATGAACTCTTGAACTTAGATTTGGCTTTTCGTGTTGGTCTTTAACTTTAACCATGCACCTTTTTCATCAATTTCATTACGTATATAAATCACCTGGCTATCATCAACACACAAACCATTGATTGCAAACGCATTGTTATCTTTCTTTACAAGCGCCACGCCAGTTTCCACAACGCTCCATAAATCCTCTTTCTGAAGATACATACGCATTTTAAACTTCCAATTGTAGTAATTATTGCATTGAGTTTTTCAATTCTGAAAAAAACTTTATCCGCTATCGTATTGTGCAATAATTTCAAAAACGGTACTACAATTAATTGCGCTTAACAAAATAATTCACAACGACTTCTAAAAACTTTTATTTAGTTCTTTTAATGAATAATGCTAGAATTCATAAGCCCATAACCTATTGAAAAGCCGAGATATTTATTAATTGCGTTCTTTATTGAAACATATACAAATTCGAAGTAAAGTGTTTTTCAAAAAGCTAGATGCTTGAATTTTATTACAGGGTTGCCATGTTTATACAGTTCATATTTTAATTTCTGATCTTAAATTGGAAATTCTCAACTGTAGTTAAAATTTTCTGAACTTTAATGATAGCTTTCTGAACTTAGATTGGAAATTCTGAACTAAGGTGTGATCCTGATATTTACCTGGTTCAATTTCTGACCCGTATAGCAGATCTGTTCGTTTCGTTTTCTGTAGTAGATTTTTTGACAGCTAACCACTTTTGAGTTAGTAGCAATTTGGCTCATCTCTACAGCAACAACATACCTTTGTTCAGATTGTCAAAATCATCGTGTTGATGTTGTACGAATGAAATGGAATGAAAACATAAAACTTAACAGCTTTTGTGTGTACTAAGAAAAGTTGTCAATGTATTGGTTTCATTTTAAGTTTGCCATCTCCTTCTGACAATCTCTACTCCAGTGAAAAGAAAAAAAATAAAATCAGCTAATAAGATGAGCCAACCATATAGTTGAGCCATGGTAGCACTGAAATAAATATTTGTATATTTATGTGTATACATAAAAGATATCGCCATATTTAAAATCAAAAATACAGAATGAGTAAACAACTTGAAGAAAATGTAAGGAAAATAAATAGTTTGTTCAGTGCGAAACTATTTAAATGTTAATAATTCTATCAGTATCTTCAATTTTTGTGTACGTTTCTTCTTCTTATTTTCAACAAAACAGATGTTTTATATTAGTGCTACCAGCAAGTTGATCCAAATCGTTCCAATGAGATTTGATCGTGAACCAGAGCTCGACAACTCAATGGAACGCTAATAGGTGGTCGGAATAGTCTAGAAGCGCACCAGTTTTGAATTAGAGATTTTCACTATGCTGTTGCCGTAGTGATGAGCCAACCATATATACTGTTGGAATATACTAAAATAAAATGCAACTCTACAACCCAATGGCATATTGTTAATTACCCTTTCGTCCATTATTATATACCGCTATGTTAGTTTGTATATCCATAATAATAAACTTTGTTCTTTTTTCAAAATGTAATAAAGTCTAAGTTGATTATGTACATTTAAGCTTAACACACATGTTTTTCTTTACGACAGTAATTTTGATCCTCAAAAATTCTCTAACAGAAGATATGTGCTCAGGGGGCCTATTTGGAATTCACGGTTGGAATTTATAAGTGTCGATTTATTTTGTTTATCCGGAGAAATATATAAACAATATCGATTACGCTACATAATATAGAAAAGGTGAACACTGAAATTACGCGACGTGGGCTGTTCAAGTGAAATGTTTATTGGTTACATTAGACTTATGACATGTGATCGTGGATAATGTTCACGAGGAACCGCTTGCCAAATTGGCGTGGAATTCGGCCAATCAAAAGATTCTCGCCACATTAATATTATGTATAAAACCAAGTGAACTTATTCATGTTAAAAATTGCACCACGGCAAAAGGTGCATGGGTTATGGTAAGCAATGTGTACAGGGGAAAAAGGGCCTGCAGGAAAGTGATATTTTTCAAGAAACTGCTTTAGCACAAATTTAAAGTAAGTGAAAAATATTCAACGCAGTTAAATGCATTCACATCTTTAGTTGATGAACTAAAGGAGGTTAATATTGCCAGAAAAGGTGTTGACAGTGAGTTGGTTAAGTAGCCTTCCCGATGAGCTTGAAAGCTTTGTCGTAGCAATGGAAAGTCGGGACAGTTTGCCAACTTTATCTTTTTTGACCTCTAAAGTCCTTGAAGAAGAAATACGTCAAGGTCAAAGAGTACAAGCAAAACTGTAACTGTCTTTGCTGCAAATTAGGAAAGTCGTGGGAAGAGAAATGACCAGCACAAAAACAAAGATTATGGTAGCTCGCGAAGTAATAGTTATAACAGCAATCCTTTTTCGAAGAACGTTACTTGCTATCGTTGTGGTAAGAGAGGACATATGAGAGCGCAATTTAAAGCAAATAAAGAAGTTAATGACTCAGCAAATGCATTTGGCGCTGCAGAGATTGTGCCACGTAGTGGGAAATGTATTTAAGATAGCGGTGCGTCCTCCCATATGTGTACAAAAGCAGATTGATTTAATTTACTCAAACTGTAGCATTATGCGTAATGCCCACCTATGCAATACATTTGCGGCATGGTGCGTCATGAACTTCTATGCCAATGCATTTTTATGAACCGACCACACACAGTCATAGCATAATCATATTACAATATTATGCGACATAAATTACATTGATCCGACACAGCGGGAAGCCAACATCAATTGAATGCCGAATACGAAACCCTTGTCATTTTACATCTTAACATTTTTGCTCAGTCACTTACCCCGGTCAATACACTTGCCGATCGTCAGTGTTAGTTTGTCACCAAAATATTCACACACAACTAATTTGCATTGTTTACTTTGTTAATATGTTCACACACAAACATTTTACCTGGTTTATATAAATAGCAATCTGCTGACTTTGCATACTATTATTACAAATGTACATATTTTTAGTTTGTTAGTATTAGAATAATTATGAATGTGTAGGTTAAGAAATTATGTATAAAAGAGAAAGAATTTCTTTAATAAAATTAATTATTGTCAGACATTGAAGCTGAAACATTCCTCTTATTAATTTTAATATTTCAAAACAACAAAAACAAAAGATCATTTTGGCTTCGGGGAATGCGTGTTTGCTGAAGCCGTCGGTACTGTGAATGTTAAATCACCATTTGGAAGTGCCTCTCTATTAAACGTACTATATGTTCCATGTTTGCATTCCAATTTTATTTCAATTGGAAAAATTACGGAGGCTGGAAACTTTGTTGAATTTTCTAAAGAAAAAGTAGTAGTTAAGAATAAAAGAAACAAAATTATATTTTGTGCGTTCTTTGAATATGGTGTGTTTTCGGTTAACATTAAACCGAGTGTTCCTAATAAAAAAGTTTACGGGTTGATAGATGAAGAAAGTACTCGAAAATGGCATCATAGGCTAGGCCGTTTAAAGACAGATGATTTAGGGAAACTTTCCAACAAAAATATGGTGCACGGACTTAGGTTGAATATGCCAAACAAAATTAGTTGTTTTACTTGTGCTACTTGCAAAATCAAAAGTAAAGGATATGAAACTCATTCCAATGTAGCTACGCAAAATGTGCTTCAGTTGATTCACACTGACTTATGTGGCCCAATATCTATAAAAGCAGTTGGTGGTGCGTCATATTTTATGACGTTACTACATATTTTATGACTATACCCGTTATACTCATACATATTTTTTAAAACAGAAGTCAGATGCCTTTAGTGATTTAGAAAATTTACTGCGATGGCGGAGAAGCAGACAGGCCGTAAACTTAAAATGCTCCGAAGTGATAATGGGAAGGAATATATAAATTCCCAAAAAAGGACGGCTCTTATTATATCTATCCTCTTTGTCCACAGCAGAATGGCTTCACTGCACTTAGCCCCCACAAAAACTTTTATTTTGATTTTTAAATTTTTATTATTTTACGTCGTTTGTTCGTCGTTTTTTCTAAAATGTTCGCTATAAATAATTTTTTGTTCGTCAATTGTTTATTAAAAAAAAAAATAAATAAAAATATACCCTTAAGTTGGCCCCGCTTTCAAAATTATTGATATTTTTCCCCACTATTAGCGGCCACCGTGGTGTGATGGTAGCGTGCTCCGCCTATCACACCGTATGCCCTGGGTTCAACTCCCGGGCAAAGCAACATCAAAATTTTAGAAATAAGATTTTTCAATTAGAAGAAAATTTTTCTAAGCGGGGTCGCCCCTCGGCAGTGTCTGGCAAGCGCTCCGATTGTATTTCTGCCATGAAAAGCTCTCAGAGAAAACTCATCTGCCTTGCAGATGCCGTTCGGAGTCGGCATAAAACATGTAGGTCCCGTCCGGCCAATTAGTAGGGAAAAATCAAGAGGAGCACGACGCAAATTGGAAGAGAAGCTCGGCCTTAGATCTCTTCGGAGGTTATCGCGCCTTACATTTATTTATTTTATTTTATTTAATTTAATATATGTATATTATAAATGGCAAAGTTTGGATGTGAAGATGTTTGGATGTTTGGATGTTTGTCCAGACGTTTGTCTTTGTGACTCAATCACGCAAGAACGGCTGGACGGATTTGTATGAAATTTGGCATGCATATAGCCAATGGTCTAGAAGGATCTACTAGCTATATATTTTTCAAAAGGGGCGTGGTCTCCGCCCCCTAGGAACAGTTATAATTTAATTATTATATTTTTTTGTCTTTGCGACTGAATCACGCCAGAACGGCTTCACGGATTTTTATGAAATTTGGGACAGAGATAATAGGCTACTGGCGAAATTTTTTTCGAACATGGAAAGGGGGAAGGGGGTCCCTCGACTCCTTCGAATTATTTCCTTTTTACAATATTTACACATTATAACTTTACGTATACTGACCTTCACCAATATTACAAACTCAATGGGTGAAATAAGTCGAGGGCTTACAAAGTGAACAGTGATCGTGTCGTTGTCATTTCGGGTTTTTGGGACTATTCCGGGAACTTTTGGAGACCCTTTCGTGGCATTTATAGATGGTTTTCGGGATCTGTCCGCGATAGCGTCGGGGTCATTTCGTGGATTTTTGTGGATAATTTCGGGATAATTTGGGGATCCTATCAGGTTATCAGCTCATTTAGTTCTTTTTTTACTCAATTACAAAAATAAAGTGTATTAGACAGAAACATCTTTTTAAACAGATAACTTGATAAGCAGGCTAACGTGAATATCCCATATATTTAATTTTCTCCTTGCGGACGGAGCCGCGGGTAAAGGCTAGTAAATATATATTAACGTTTGTTCGTCAATAAATTACGTTTGTTCGTATATGAAATTGCTGTTTTATTGTTTTATTTGCAATTTTTAATTTTTTCCGGGGGCCAACTTTGCCCCCGCAACAACATTTATTTTTATTTTTAAAATATCATTATTGCTTATCGTTATTTCCTCGTTTGTTCGCTAAGGTTTGCTATAAATAATTTTTTGTTCGTCAATTGATAATCAAAAAAAACAAAACTTAAATAAAAATATACTGTTTAGTTGGCTCCTCACTCAAAATTATTTATATTTTTCCCCATTGCTAGTCCATAAATATATATTAACGTATGTTCGTCAATAAAGAACGTTTGTTCCAATAGTTTATTGCTGTTTTATTGTTTAATTTGAAGATAATTAAATTATAATAACATTTTTGTAACAAAATATTTATATCCTTAAAACTCAACCCAATCAACACTTTTGTTTCTTATTAGTATATTTATCAAAAAGTGATGGTAATTCTAGAGTTTGGCTTGCAACTGCTAAAAAATTAGATACAAATCCAGGAGTGGTACCCAGAGACGCGTTTCGGCCCCAGGATCACGAATCTGAAGACCCGATATCTGCAATAGTTCTCGAGATATTTGCAAAAAAGGGTGCACTTTTTTATATGGTTGTTGTGTTTTTCATGATTTTAAAAAAAATGGTGAGTAAAAGTGTTCTGAGCAGAAATACTGTGGATGGCGTAGCCGGTGTTGGACTAGCTAAAGGCTATTTTTTTAAAGCGCGGCCGAAGGCCGCCTATGCGGTGAGGTGTTCCGCGAAGAAATACTTTGGATCCGACCCCCGGTAACGGATGAACCCGGGGTCATTTTTCAGTTTTTTCCGGATATCTCGAAAAGTAATATCATATTTCCGCCTCCGGATTAGAGATCGTGGGGCCGAAATGCGTCTTTGGGTGCCACCTTTATAATTTTAGCTATTTTTTAAAGGTCCGGCGGTGTCCCAGACCATTACCCACGTACTCACAATTTTTTTGGTGGGTACTACAAAATTATGAAAAACAGCCACATGAAAACATGCAATCTTTGTTTGGAAATATCTCGAGAACTATTGCAGATATCGGGTCTTCAGATTCGTGATCCAAGGGCCGAAACGCGTCTCTGGGTACCACTCCCGCGTTTTTAGCTAATTTTTTTTTAGCAGTTGCAAGCCAAACTCTAGAATTACCATTAATTACTTTTTGATAAATATATTAATAAGAAACAAAAGTGCTGATTTAGAGTTTTTTATTTATTATTTTTATTTAATAAACAATTGACGAACAAAACATTATTTATAGCGAACATTTAAGAACAAACGACGAACAAACGATGTATAATAATAAAAAATTTAAACTAAAAAAAAACAAGTAAGAAAGGCTAAGTTCGGGTGTAACCGAACATTACATACTCAGTTGAGAGCTGTGGAGACAAAGTAAGGGAAATCACCATGTTGTAAAAGGAACCTAGGGTAACCCTGGAATGTGTTTGTATGACATGTGTATCAAATGGAAGGTATTAAAGAGTATTTTAAGAGGAAGTGGGCCATAGATCTATAGATGGACGCCATTTCGGGATATCGCCAAATATAATCCATTAATTTGGCCCACACAAAACCACCACCCCATAACACAGGAGCAGTACTACAGACAACACGAGACACAAACAAGTCTCTGAAACATCATAAAAACACGATTAGCAACATTGCCAACTATAGTGTTAACTACTTTGTACTCTTTACTTTAATTTTTAAAATAATTTTAATTGAGTTTTCGTGTTAATTTAAAATTTTGAATAACTTCAAAAAAAGAAAATTCTAATTAGTTGGAAAATATCTAAACTCAAAAATAAACAAGAATAAATTTTTATACTTAAAATCAAAATAAAAGATTTTTTAAATATCAATTTGAATGTTGATATATTGGCGATCCTACCAATGATCCTACAACTTTAAAACGAACTTTAAACCGAACTTTAAAACTAAAATCAACTTGGATCATAGACGAATTTATTTTGCTTTTATGTGATTTCGCAATATATAGTAACGTGATGTAATTAAAGAAAACTGGGATCATTAATGTACATAACTATCCCTCCATATTTGTTATAATTAAAATAGCATAATGCAGTACGCGCTGAAGAATTAACTAAATAAAAAATTTAATAAATAGCACTATTGAAATTCTTGTGCATATAATTTAACTATATTTGTGTTCCCTATACATTTGTGAACAAGAAGCAATACAACAACATTCTGTGCAAATTTCATATAACAGTCGCTGTAAATTATTTATACGAAACATTAAAACATAGAATAAATGTTGAAAATCAAATTAAAAACATAAAAAACTCTAAAAACGTGTGTGTAAACAAAATAAAAACATTTACAACCTAATACTCTTAAAAACAACGATTGGGTTATCCAAGCCACAACAACAATTTTGCACGCAATACACACAAGAACAGATTTAAAATGAAGACATCACAATGAAAATTAAGAGATTTACAAAGAAAACAACAAAGCCATTGCATATTTTAAAAGCATTACGATATCAAACAATCAAGATATTAATTTCAAGATATTTTTAAACAATCATCAATCAACTACTTATTAATTTTAATATTTTTTTATTAAATTTAATTTTATGTAAGTATGTATATATTGTTGTGTCAAAAAATCATAGAGATCGGTGATATATATAATATATATATGATGGTATATATAGTATATATATTTACTATATATATATATTTTTTTGCGATTTCGGCCCCATTTTAACAGCTAGAAGCTTCAAATTTCACCAAATGCTTACGGGTATAGCAAGTATTGATGTCTGAAAAAATCATTGAGATCGGTGGTATACATAGTATATATCTCATACAACCGATTGTTCAGATAAGAAACTTTGCGCAATTTCTGCCCCGTTTTAACAGCTAGAAGCTTCAAATTTCACCAAATGCTTACGTATATAGCATATATTGTTGTCTGAAAAAATCATAGAGATCGGTGGTATATATAGTATATATCTCATACAGATAAGAAACTTTGCGCAATTTCTGCCCCATTTTAACAGCTAGAAGCTTCAAATTTCACCAAATGCTTACGTATATAGCATATGTTGTTGTCTGAAAAAATCATAGAGATCGGTGGTACATATATTATATACCCCATATAAACTGTATTTTTTTGCCCCTTTTTTACGGCTAGAAGCTTCAAAATTCATAAAATTTCATCAAATAGTTACGTTTATGTCATATATTGTTGAAATACGTGATTCGTAGTCATAGTTTTTACACGCAGACCACAAAAACCTGAAACTTTGCATCCTCACACAAAGTACCTACCTATTTTTATACCTTTCATGAAAATGAAATGGCATATTAATTTCGTCACGAAACCCAAAATTGTAAGTCCTTAAAGGAAAATAGATAGACGCACCATTAAGTATACCGAAATAATCAGGTTGAAGAGCGGAGTTGATTTAGCCATATCCGTCTGTCCGTCTGTCTTTTTGTATGCGAACTAGACCCTCAATTTTTGAGATATCTTGATAAAATTTGGTGAGCGGGTGTATTTGAGTGTCCGATTAGACATTTGTTGGAACCGGCCGGATCGGACCACTATAGCATATATCCCCCATACAACCGATTTTTCAGAAAAAGAGAACTTTGTAATATCTTACTCAATTTGACGGATTGAAGCTTCAAACTTCACCATATACTTTCGTATATTGCACATATTGTTGCCTAAAAAATTGATGAGATCGGTCGTATATATAGTATATATCCCCTACAACCGATTGTTCAGATAAGAAACTTTTCGTAATTACTGTCACATTTTAAGAGATAGAGGCTTCAAATTTCAACGAATGCTTACGTATATAGCATATATTGTTGTCTAAAAAAATCATAAAGTTCGGTGGTATATATAGTATATATATGGTGGTATATATAGTATATACATATAGTATATATATATATTTTCGCAATTTTAGCCCCATTTTAACAGCTAGAAGCTTCAAATTTCACCGAATGCTTACGTATATGGCATATATTGTTGTCTGAAAAAATCATAGAGATCGGTGGTATATATAGTATATATCTCATACAACCGATTGTTCAGATAAGAAACTTTTCGCAATTTCTACCCCATTTTAACAGCTATAAGTTTCAAATTTCACCGATTGCTTACGTATATAGTATATATTGTTGTGTCAAAAAATCGTAGAAATCGGTGATATATATAATATATATATGATGGTATATATATGGTATATATATTTAGTATATATATATATTTTTTTTTTGCGATTTCGGCCCCATTTTAACAGCTAGAAGCTTCAAATTTCACCAAATGCTTACGTGTATAGAATATATTGATGTCTGCAAAAATCATTGAGATCGGTGGTATACATAGTATATATCTCATACAACCGATTGTTCAGATAAGAAACTTTGCGCAATTTCTGCCCCAGTTTAACAGCTAGAAGCTTCAAATTTCACCAAATGCTTACGTGTATAGCATATATTGATGTCTGCAAAAATCATTGAGATCGGTGGTATACATAGTATATATCTCATACAACCTATTGTTCAGATAAGAATCTTTTCGCAATTTCTACCCCATTTTAACAGCTATAAGCTTCAAATTTCACCGATTGCTTACGTATATAGTATATATTGTTGTGTCAAAAAATCATAGAGTTCGGTGATATATATAATATATATATGATGGTATATATAGTATATATATTTAGTATATATATATTCTTTTTGCGATTTCGGCCCCATTTTAACAGCTAGAGGCTTCAAATTTCACCAAATGCTTACGTGTATAGCATATATTGATGTCTGAAAAAATCATTGAGATCGGTGGTATACATAGTATATATCTCAAACAACAGATTTTTCAGATAAGAAACTTTGCTCAATTTCTGCCCCGTTTTAACAGCTAGAAGCTTCAAATTTCACCGAATGCTTACATATATGGCATATATTGTTGTCTGAAAAAATCATAGAGATCGGTGGTATATATAGTATATATCTCATACAACCGATTGTTCAGATAAGAAACTTTGCGCAATTTCTGCCCCATTTGAACAGCTAGAAGCTTCAAATTTCACTGAATGCTTACATATATGGCATGTATTGTTGTCTGAAAAAATCATAGAGATCGGTTGTATATATAGTATATATCTCATACAACCGATTGTTCAGATAAGAATCTTTTCGCAATTTCTACCCCATTTTAACAGCTATAAGCTTCAAATTTCACCGATTGCTTACGTATATAGTATATATTGTTGTGTCAAAAAATCATAGAGATCGGTGATATATATAATATATATATGATGGTATATATATGGTATATATATTTAGTATATATATATATATATATTTTGCGATTTCGGCCCCATTTACACAGCTAGAAGCTTCAAATTTCACCAAATGCTTACGTGTATAGCATATATTGTTGTCTGAAAAAATCATAGAGATCGGTGGTATATATAGTATATATCTCATACAACCGATTGTTCAGATAAGAAACTTTGCGCAATTTCTGCCCCATTTGAACAGCTAGAAGCTTCAAATTTCACTGAATGCTTACATATATGGCATGTATTGTTGTCTGAAAAAATCATAGAGATCGGTTGTATATATAGTATATATCTCATACAACCGATTGTTCAGATAAGAATCTTTTCGCAATTTCTACCCCATTTTAACAGCTATAAGCTTCAAATTTCACCGATTGCTTACGTATATAGTATATATTGTTGTGTCAAAAAATCATAGAGTTCGGTGATATATATAATATATATATGATGGTATATATAGTATATATATTTAGTATATATATATTTTTTTTGCGATTTCGGCCCCATTTTAACAGCTAGAGGCTTCAAATTTCACCAAATGCTTACGTGTATAGCATATATTGATGTCTGAAAAAATCATTGAGATCGGTGGTATACATAGCATATATCTCAAACAACCGATTTTTCAGATAAGAAACTTTGCTCAATTTCTGCCCCGTTTTAACAGCTAGAAGCTTCAAATTTCACCGAATGCTTACGTATATGGCATATATTGTTGTCTGAAAAAAACATAGAGATCGGTGGTATATATAGTATATATCTCATACAACCGATTGTTCAGATAAGAATCTTTTCGCAATTTCTACCCCATTTTAACAGCTAGAAGCTTCAAATTTCACCGAATGCTTACGTATATAGCATATATTGTTGTCTGAAAAAATCATAGAGATCGGTGGTACATATATTATATCCCCCATATAAACTGAATTTTTTTGTCCCTTTTTTACGGCTAGAAGCTTCAAAATTCATAAAATTTCATCAAATAGTTACGTTTACGTCAGATATTTTTGAAATACGTGATTCGTAGTCATAGTTTTTACACGCAGACCACAAAAAACCTGAAACTTTGCATCCTCATACAAAGTACCTACCTATTTTTATAACTTCCATGAAAATGAAATGGTATATTAATTTCGTCACGAAACCCAAAATTGTAAGTCCTTAAAGGAAAATAGATAGACGCACCATTAAGTATACTGAAATAATCAGGTTGAATAGCTGAGTTGATTTAGCCATGTCCGTCTGTCCGTCTGTCTGTTTGTATGCAAGCTAGTCCCTCAATTTTTGAGATATCTTGATAAAATTTGGTGAGCGGGTGTATTTGGGTGTCCGATTAGACATTTGTCGGAAAAGGCCGGATCGGACCACTATAGCATATATGCTCCATACAACCGGTTTTTCAGAAAAAGAGAATTTTTGTAATATCTTACTCAATTTAACAGATTGAAGCTTCAAACTTCACCATATACTTTCGTATATTGCACATATTGTTGCCTGAAAAAATTGATGAGATCGGTCGTATATATAGTATATATCCCCACAACCGATTGTTCAGATAAGAAACTTTTCGTAATTACTGCCCCATTTTAAGAGCTGTAGGCTTCAAATTTCAACGAATGCTTAAGTATATAGCATATATTGTTGTCTGAAAAAATCATACCGATCGGTGGTATATATTGTATATATATGGTGGTATATATGGTATATATGTATATTTTCGCAATTTTAGCCCCATTTTAACAACTAGAAGCTTCACATTTCACCGAATGCTTACGTATATGGCATATATTGTTGTCTGAAAAAATCATAGAGATCGGTTTTATATATAGTATATATCTCATACAACCGACTGTTTAGATAAGAAACTTTGCGCAATTTCTGCCCCATTTTAACAGATATAAGCTTCAAATTTCACCGATTGCTTACATATATAGTATATATTGTTGTGTCAAAAAATCATAGAGATCGATGGTATATATAATATATATATGATGGTATATATAGGATATATATTTAGTATATATATATTTTTTTTCGATTGCGGCCCCATTTTAACAGCTAGAAGCTTCAAATTTCACCAAATGCTTACCTGTATAGCATATATTGATGTCTGAAAAAATCATAGAGATCGGTGGTATATATAGTATATATCTCATACAACCGATTGTTCAGATAAGAAACTTTGCGAAATTTCTGCCCCGTTTGAACAGCTAAAAGCTTCAAATTTCACCAAATGCTTACGTATATAGCATATATTGTTGTCTTCAAAAATCATAGAGATCGGTGGTATATATAGTATATATCTCATACAACCGATTGTTCAGATAAGAAACTTTGCGCAATTTCTGCCCCATTTTAACAGCTAGTAGCTTCAAATTTCACCAAATGCTTACGTATATAGCATATATATTTGTCTGAAAAAATCATAGAGATCGGTGGTACATATATTATATACCCCATATAAACTGTATTTTTTTGCCCCCTTTTTACGGCTAGAAGCTTCAAGATGCATAAAATTTCATCAAATAGTTACGTTTACGTCATATATTGTTGAAATACGTGATTCATGGTCAAAGTTTTTACACGCAGACAACAAAAAACCTGAAACTTTGCATCCTCACACAAAGTAGCTACCTATTTTTATACCTTTCATGAAAATGAAATGGTATATTAATTTCGTCACGAAACCCAAAATTGTAAGTCCTTAAAGGAAAATATATAGACCCACCATTAAGTATACCGAAATAATCAGGTTGAAGAGCTGAGTTAGCCATGTCCGTCTGTCCGTCTGTCTTTTTGTATGCAAACTAGTCCCCCAATTTTTGAGATATCTTGATAAAATTTGGTGACCGGGTGTATTTGGGTGTCCGATTAGGCATTTTTCGGAACCGGCCGGATCGGAACACTATAGCATATATCCCCCATACAACCGATTTTTCAGAAAAAGAGAATTTTTGTAATATCTTACTCAATTTGACGGATTGAAGCTTCAAACTTCACCATATACTTTCGTATATTGAACATATTGTTGCCTAAAAAATTGATGAGATCGGTCGTATATATAGTATATATCCCCCACAACTGATTGTTCAGATAAGAAACTTTTCGTAATTACTGCCCCATTTTAAGAGCTAGAGGCTTCCAATTTCAACGAATGCTTACGTATATAACATATATTGTTGTCTAAAAAAATCATACAGTTCGGTAGTATATATAGTATATATATGGTGGTATATATAGTATATATATGGTGGTATATATAGTATAGGTATACATATAGTATATATATATATTTTCGCAATTTTGCCCCATTTTAACAGCTAGAAGCTTCAAATTTCACGGAATGCTTACGTATATGGCATATATTGTTGTCTGAAAAAATCATAGAGATCGGTGGTATATATAGTATATATCTCATACAACCGATTGTTCAGATAAGAAACTTTTCGCAATTTCTACCCCATTTTAACAGCTATAAGTTTCAAATTTCACCGATTGCTTACGTATATAGTATATATTGTTGTGTCAAAAAATCATAGATTGAAGCTTCAAACTTCACCATATACTTTCGTATATTGCACATATTGTTGCCTAAAAAAATTGATGAGATCGGTCGTATATATAGTATATATCCCCCAGAACCGATTGTTCAGGTAAGAAACTTTTCGTAACTACTGCCCCATTTTAAGAGCTAGAGCCTTAAAATTTCAATGAATGCTTACGTATATAGCATATATTGTTGTCTGAAAAAATCATACAGATCGGTGGTATATATAGTATATATATGGTGGTATATATAGTATATATATGGTGGTATATATAGTATATACTAGCCTTTACCGCGGCAAGGAGAAAATAAAATATATGTGCTATTCAAGTTAGCCTGCTTATCAAGTTATCTGTTTAAAAATTATTTTTGTCTAATGTATTTTATTTTTGTAATTTAGTAAAAAAAGGAACTAAATGAGAAGATAAGCTGAAAGGCACGCTTTCATGAATAGTACAATACAGTTTTTTCGGATTAAAAAAAAAAAATGCATTTTGCTTTTAAATTAAATTAACTGATATGAGAGGGGTGAAAGAATTACTACTCATAGAACAAAGGAGTGAAACTACAATTACCTAAAACCAAAGAGAATTTTTTAAATGAAAATAGTGTTGCTTTTTCGGGTATTTAGTTGGTCAAAATATTACAAAAAGTGTAATTATAGTTATAACAGTTCGTTACAGGATTCATTTAAAACACTCAAAAATAGATAAAACATACCGAATTTTAATTTGGAATAATTTGCAGCAAATACATGGCCATAAAAGCTCATAATTTAAAAAGGCATGTGTGCTGAACTACCGGTTGCGAAGAGACCAAAAATGATCATGGAAGGGTCCCAAAATGATACCAAAATAGTAAGGAAATGATGCCGACGGGAACCTGGACAAATCCCGAAAATCATCCAGAAATTAACCAGGAGGAGTCCCAAAATGATTCCGAAATAGTCCCGAAAAAGTCCCGAAATGACCCTGATGGGATCCCCAGCGGATCCCGAAACGCATCCAGAATTGATTCCGAGAGGGTCCCCATATGATCCCGTAATATTGCAGAAAAAGTCACGAAATGACCCCTAAAGGGTCCCCAAATGATCCCGAAATAGTCCCGAAAAAATCCCGAAATTACCCTGATGGGTTCCCGTACAGATCCCGAAACCCATCCAGAAATGATGCCGGAAAGTTCCCTAAATGATCGCGAAATAGTCCGGAAATAATTCCGGAATAGTCCCGAAAATATCCAAAATAACCCCGACGGGATCCTGGACGGATCCCGAAAACTATACAGAAATGATCCCGGAAGGGTCCCAAAATGATCCCGAAATAGTACCGAAGAAGTCTCGAAATGACCCTGATGGGATCCCGAACGGATCCCGCAACGCATCCAGAATTGATGCCGAGAGGGTCCCCATATGATCCCGTAATATTGCAGAAAAAGTCACGAAATGACCCCTAAAGGGTCCCCAAACGATCCCGTATTAGTCCCGAAAAAGTTCCGAAATAACCCAGACGGGTTCCCAAACGGATCCCGAAAACCATCCAGAAATCATACCGAAAGGCTCCCCAAATCATCCCGTATTAGTCCCGAAAAAGTTCAGGAATGGCCACGACGGGACTCCTGACGGATCCCGAAAACTATCCAGAAATGATGCCGCAAAGCTCCTCAAATGATCCCCTAATATTCCCGAAATGATCCCGGGCGGATCCCGGACGGATCCCGAAAACCATCCAGAAATGATGTCGAAAGGGTCCGCAAATAATCCCATATTAGTCGAGAATAAGTCTTGAAATAACCCCGAGAGGATCCCCGACGCATTCCGAAAACCATCCAGAAATGATGCCGGAAGGGACCCCAAATGATCTCGAAAAAGTCCCGAAATGACTCCGTCGAGATCCCCGACGGATCCCGGAAACTATGCAGAAGCGATGCCGGAAAGGTCCTCAAATGATCCCCTTATAGCCCCGAAATGATCCCGGGTGGATCCTGAAAACCATGCAGAAATGATGCCGAAAAGATCTCCAAATAATCCCGTATTAGTCGAGAAAAAGTCCCGAAATGACCCCGACGGGATCGCGGACGGTTACCGAAAACTATCCAGAAATGATGCCGCAAAGGTCCTCAAATGATCCCCTAATAGTCCCAAAATTACCCTGACGGGTTCCCGGACGGACACCGAAACCCATTCAGATGTGATCCCGGTAGGTACCCCAAATGATCCCGAAATAGTCCCGAAGTGACCCCGTCGAGATCCCCGACGGATCCCGGAAACTATGCAGAAATGATGCCGGAAAGGTCTTCAAATGATACCCTAATAGTCCCGAAATGATCCCGGACGGATCCCGAAAACCATCCAGAAATGATGCCGGAAGGGACCCCAAATGATCCCAAAAAAGCCCCGAAATGACCCCGACGGGATCCCGGACGGATCCCGAAAACCATCCAGAATTTATCTCTCAAAGGTACGCAAATGATCCCGAAAATACCCCGACGGGATGTCGAACGGATCCCGAAACCCATCCAGAAATGATGCCGGAAAGGTCCTCAAATGATCCCCTAATAGTCCCAAAATTACCCTGACGGGTTCCCGGACGGACACCGAAACCCATTCAGATGTGATCCCGGTAGGTACCCCAAATGATCCCGAAATAGTCCCGAAATGACCCCGTCGAGATCCCCGACGGATCCCGGAAACTATGCAGAAATTATGCCGGAAAGGTCTTCAAATGATCCCCTAATATTCCCGAAATGATCCCGGCCGGATCCCGGAAACCATCCAGAAATGATGCCGGAAGGGACCCCAAATGATCCCAAAAAGCCCCGAAATGACCCCGACGGAATCCCGGACGGATCCCGGAAACCATCAAGAATTTATCTCTCAAAGGTACGCAAATGATCCCGAAAATACCCCGACGGGATGTCGAACGGATCCCGAAACCCATCCAGAAATGTTGCCGGAAAGGTCCCTAAATGATCGCGAAATAGTCCCGAAATTATCCCGGAATAGTCCCGAAAATATCCAAAATAACCCCGACGGGATCCCGGACGGATCCCGAAAACTATACAGAAATGATCCCGGAAGGGTCCCAAAATGATCCCGAAATAGTACCGAAAACGTCCCGAAATGACCCCGGCGGGATCCCGGACGGATCCCGAAAACCATCCAAAAATTATCCCGGAATGGTCTCGATATGACCCCAACGGGATTACAAATAAGGCGAAGCTAATTGTAGAACCATTTTAATAAGGCAGCAGGCGCGTTTGAGCGAATGAAGAGTTACAAAGAAACATACAGGTAAAGCTAATAAAAGCGTGCTAATAAAAACAATTGATGGAGGGCGGATGGCGGGAGGAGAAGTACCACTGCTTGTTTGTTTAGATATCGATCTGTATTTGCCAGATACCAAAAACTATTGATTTAGGAGAAAATGTATATTCAGTTATAACAATTTATAGATTTTACACCAGAGGGGGAGATAAGGGGGGGGGGGGGTGGGGAAGGGGGGCGGCGGAGGATGTCACTGCTCACTTTGTAAGCCCTCCACTTATTTGACCCCTTGAGTCTGTGATATTGGTGAAGGCCAGTATACGTAAAGTTATAATGTGTAAAAATTTTTAAAAAGTAATTTCTCGAAGGGGTCGTGGGACCCCCACCCCTCTTTCCATGTTCGAAAAAAATTTCGCTAGCAGACTACTGTCTGTGTCCCAAATTTCATCAAAATCCGTGTAGCCATTCTGGTGTGATTCAGTCGCAAAGACGAAAAAATATAATAATTAAATTATAACTGTTCCTAGGGGGCGAAGACCACGCCCGTTTTGAAAAATATATAGCTAGTAGACTATTGGCTATATGTGTGCAAAATTTCATCCAAATCGGTCCAGCCGTTCTTGCGTGATTGAGTCACAAAGACAAACGTTTGGACAAACATCCAAACATCCAAACTTTCCCATTTATAATATATATATTAGATTAGATTAGATATATAGTATATATATATATTTTCGCAATTTTAGCCCCATTTTAACAGCTAGAAGCTTCAAATTTCACCGAATGCTTACGTATATAGCATATATTGTTGTCTGAAAAAATCATAGAGATCGGTTGTATATATAGTATATATCTCATACAACCGATTGTTCAGATAAGAAACTTTTCGCAATTTCTACCTCATTTTAACAGCTATAAGCTTCAAATTTCACCGATTGCTTACGTATATAGTATATATTGTTGTGTCAAAAAATTATAGAGATCGGTGATATATATAATATATTTAGGCTTACCAATGTTCCTCGTACCAATGATTAAATAGAAATTCTTTTTTGAGTTTTACAAAAACGTGTGTTTAATTTACCAAGTGAAAAATAAGAAGAATGAATAACGGAAAAATGAAAGGGTTTCATAAAACTAAAATGCTAAAAAGTATTAAATGAGTGTTGCTGGTTTTTTGCTACGCTCAGCTGAATAGCGTTGCCACAGTATCCCCCCTTAGACTGGGTGAACCGTTTATTGTGGTTTGTATGGAACAAATTTTACCCGCCGTGGTTCTGACCCAGTCGACAAAGTTCGACACCTTTTGCTTTGTGGCGATACGTCTTCCGTGGGCAAGTACGCTGGCTTCAGTCTGTCGATGGAAATGTTGACTGGTTTACCTCTTACGATGATCCTATAGTATTTATCTGATTTCGACATTACTTTGTAAGGTCCTTCGTACGGTTTTGAAAATGATGGACGTACTGAATCGTTCCGCATAAATACGTGCTCGCAAGTTGATAGATCCGGGTGGACAAACATTTTCTTTTTTCCATGCCACGCTGTTTCGGTGGGACTGATGGAATTCATTACCTCTCTAAGCTCGGTAACGAAGTCCGATTGCGTTTTAATTTGACTGTTGTGTGTGAAAAATTCCGATGGGATTCGCAATGCTGTACCATAGGTTAATTCAGCAGGTGATGCTCCTAGATCCTCTTTGTAGACGGTGCGTAAACCTAGTAGAATAGTCGGTAGGAAATCAGTCCAGCGTTCTGAGTCGATGCAGAGTATGGAAGCTTTTAATGTTCGGTGCCATCTCTCCACTATCCCGTTAGCCTGCGGGTGATAGGCTGTTGTCTTTAAATGCATTATTCCGAGTGATTTAGTTAGCTCTTTAAATAACGTGGATGTAAATTTTCGCCCTTGATCCGAAGTTATAGTGGTAGGTACTCCGAACCTGGCGATCCAATTAGTTATGAGTGCTTTAGCAATAGTTGTAGCTGTCATATCTGGAATTGGAACTGCCTCTGGCCATCTGGAAAAGCGATCGATGATGGTGAAGGCGTAACGATTACCGGCGTGAAGAGGAAATGGCCCTACAACGTCGACGTTGATGTGGTCAAACCGCGTATGACCCGATTCATATCGCATGAGTGGCGAGAACGTGTGCCGAGTAACTTAAGCTTTTTGGCATTGCATACATGACCGAGCGAAGGCTTTGCTGTCACGCTGGATACCTGGCCAAACGAATCTGCTATAAACCAATTTTGCTGTAGCACGTGTGCCTGGGTGACATAAACCATGTGTTGTCTTTAAGACGGCTGCGCGAAATTTTTTGGTAATAAATGGTCTGATGTTACCTGTTGAACAGTCGCAGATTACTTGCTTGTTACTACCGGGGACGCTGAACAACTTAAGCTGTAGGGACGAGTTTGCGCTGCCTTGACGCAGCCGCTGTAGCTCTTCGTCTGTTTGTTGATCATCTGCTAACTTGTCGTAGTCTATGCCTCTTGCGTTAAGCGTTGCGATTCTTGAGAACATGTCAGCTGCTACATTGTTTTTCCCTTCGACGTGTCGAATGTCGGTTGTTATCTGGAATATGTAGTCTAACTGGCGAGCTTGACTGCTCGATGTCTTCTCCGAGTTCTTATGAAATGCATAAATTAGTGGTTTGTGGTCGGTGTAAATGTGGCATGTTCGCCCTTCCAACATGTACTTAAAATGACGCACTGCTAAGAACATCGCTGTAAGTTCTCGGTCGTATGTGCTGTAACGGATCTGTGTTTTATCGAACTTTTTCGATAAATATCCAAGTGGTTCGAGATTCCTAGCTGTAACCTGATGCAAAACAGCACCTGCTGCCTTATCCGATGCGTCGACCCACAAGGACAATTCTGCGTATTTTGATGGGTGTGCTAAGAGAGCAGCATTCATAAGCTGGGTTTTGCATTTTTCGAAGGCAGTGATAGCTGTATCCGTCCACATGAGCTTTGAACGGTCGTTTTTTACATTCCCGGGGCACATGGCCAACAGAGGTAACTGCGTTTCGACAGCATGTGGGATGAACCGTCTGTAAAAGTTTATTGTAGCAAGGAAACGCTTAAGCTCTGCTACGGTTGCTGGTCTTTTAAACTCTTGAATTGCCTGAACGCGTTGCTGCAGTGGCTTGACGCCGTCAGAGGAGACAGTATGCCCCAAGAATGTGATTTCTGATTTACCAAACACAGATTTCGTAGCATTTATTTTTAGGTTGTGCTTCTCTAAGCGCTCAAAAAGCTGGCGAAGGTGCGATAAATGTTCGGCAGGGGACGATGACGCTACGCAAATGTCGTCCATGTACGGAAAGACAAAGTCGAGCCCACGTAGGACTTCGTGAATAAGCCTCTGTAGAGTTTGTGCTGCATTCCGCAGCCCGAATGGCATGAACATAAATTCGAAGAGGCCAAATGGGGTGATGATCGCCGTTTTTGGCACATCCTCGGGGTTTACGGGGACCTGGTGAAAGGCTTTTTGCAAGTCGACTTTAGAAAATACAGACTTACCACATAAATTGCTGGTAAAATCCTGCAGGTATGGTATAGGGTATCTGTCAGGGATTGTTTTGCTGTTTAGAGCTCTAAAATCACCGCAAGGGCGCCATGTACCATCTGCTTTCCTCACCATGTGGAGAGGACTAGCCCAACTGCTACTTGAAGGCCGACAGATACCTAACTTTATCAAATTGTCGAATTCTACCTTTGCTGCTGCTAACTTATCCGAACAGAGACGTCTGGCTCGTGCGGATACTGGAGGTCCATGAGTCTCTATATGATGGACTACTGTTGATTTCGCAGGGCTTCCTAACTGAGCCAACCGTGTTAGGCTGCCGAATTCTTTGAGCAGGCTTGCGTAAGCGCACTGTGCGTCGAATGTTTTGATGGATAAAACATTGCTATGTACGAGCTTCCCGGTTGTGATCAGAGATGTTAGATTGTCAACTAAGCGCTTTTGCCTTAAGTCGACTAGTAGCCCGAAATGGCTTAAAAAATCGGCCCCTATTATTCCACATGTTACGTCGGCGATGAGGAAATTCCAGAGAAACTCGCGCCGTAGGCCTAAATTTATTTTAAGGAGAACCTCACCGTAGACTTTTATTGGCGTGCCGTTAGCAGCGAAAAGTTTTACTGTTGAAGGTTTGAGTTTACTAGTACGTAAGCTCCGTGGGATGACTGAAACATCTGCTCCAGTGTCTATTAAAAATTGGTAATTTGAAAGATTATCGTATAGTTTGAGGCGACGTATGACTGCTTGTTGTACGTCGCGAGTGTGCGTTGCAGTCTCTGTTTTGTATAGTCATTGCGTCGTCTCGCGTTTGTTGAACGTGCAAGGTGCTTTGCACTTCCGTGCACTTGCACCGAATCGATGGTGATACCAACACAAATCGTTTGCACGGTTCGCTTCCTTGTGCGTGTTGCGTTGATGATCACGTCTGCTTCGACTGCGGCTTCTCGGTCTACGATCTGACATGGACTCAAATCGTTTAGTGAGTTGGGCTATTTGTTGCTGTAGTTCCTGCAATGCAAGGGATTCGTTCTTTTGAGCGGCCGGAGGCGTAGATGTGCTTGAAGCGCCGATCGCATTAATTTGTCGAAAATTGAGAGAGTCGACAATAGCATCGGCAATTGTAACCCTATCTGCTATGTCACCTTTCAAGGCGATAACTGCGGCTTGGGCGTGTGGTGGCAAACGTGATGCCCACAAGTCTACGAGTACGGTTTCACAAAGTGCGCTCCCAGCTACGCGGCGCATTTCGTTGAAAAGTTGGCTAGGTTTTAAATCGCCCAATGGCATATCAGAGAGAACACGTTGCACTCTTCGTTGTTGGCTGTCCGCGAAGTGTGCTATGAGTTTAGATTTGATGTACTCATAGCGATTTAGCTGGGGTGTAGCATCAATTATGGACTTTAACTCTGTCAATTTGTTTGGCGATACCTGCGCCATAACTAAATTGTACTTTCTGTTATCGTTGGTAACTCCGGTAGCCGCAAACCAGAATTCGAGGGATAAGAAATATGATTAAATATTAGTTTCCGTCATGCTTGGTGGATTAATACGCGGAACTACTGCTGCATCCACGTGAAACTCGGGCAGAGTATTTTGCATTGGCGTAGTTGGCAAAACATTTTGAGGTTGTGTTTGATTGCTTACCGGCTGTGTGTTTGCCAGTGGAAGTGGTTGAGCGTTTTCATTGTCGTTGTTTCCTCCCATTATATTGAGTGTTAATGCTATACGGGGTCACCACTTTAGGCTTACCAATGTTCCTCGTACCAATGATTAAATAGAAATTCTTTTTTGAGTTTTACAAAAACGTGTGTTTAATTTACCAAGTGAAAAATAAGAAGAATGAATAACGGAAAAATGAAAGGGTTTCATAAAACTAAAATGTTAAAAAGTATTAAATGAGTGTTGCTGGTTTTTTGCTACGCTCAGCTGAATAGCGTTGCCACATATATATATGATGGTATATATAGTATATATATTTAGTATATATATTTTTTTTTGTGATTTCGGCCCCATTTTAACAGCTAGAAGCTTCAAATTTCACCAAATGCTTACGTATATAGCATATATTGTTGTCTGAAAAAATCATAGAGATCGGTTGTATATATAGTATATATCTCATACAACCGATTGTTCAGATAAGAAACTTTGCGAAATTTCTGCCCCATTTTAACAGCTAGAAGCTTCAAATTTCACCGAATGCTTACGTATATAGCACATATTGTTGTCTGAAAAAATCATAGAGATCGGTTGTATATATAGTATATATCTCATACAACCGATTGTTCAGATAAGAAACTTTTCGCAATTTCTACCCCATTTTAACAGCTAGAAGCTTCAAATTTCACCGAATGCTTACGTATATAGCATATATTGTTGTCTGAAAAAATCATAGAGATCGGTTGTATATATAGTATATATCTCATACAACCGATTGTTCAGTTAAGAAACTTTTCGCAATTTCTACCCCATTTTAACAGCTAGAAGCTTCAAATTTCACCGAATGCTTACGTATATAGCATATATTGTTGTCTGAAAAAATCATAGAGATCGGTGGTACATATATTATATACCCCATATAAACTGTATTTTTTTGCCCCTTCTTTACGGCTAGAAGCTTCAAAATTCATAAAATGTCATCAAATAGTTACGTTTACGTCATATATTGTTGAAATGCGTGATTCATAGTCATAGTTTTTACACGCAGACAACAAAAAACCTGAAACTTTGCATCCTCACACAAAGTACCTACCTATTTTTATACCTTTCATGAAAATGAAATGGTATATTAATTTCGTCACGAAACGCAAAATTGTAAGTCCTTAAAGGAAAATAGATAGACCCACCGTTAAGTATACCGAAATAATCAGGTTGAAGAGCTGAGTTGATTTAGCCATGTCCGTCTGCCCGTCTGTCTGTTTGTATGCAAAACTAGTCCCTCAATTTTTGAGATATCTTGATAGAATTTGGTGAGCGGGTCTATTTGGGTGTCCGATTAGACATTTGTGGGAACCGGCAGGATCGGACCACTATAGCATATGTCCTCCATACAACCGATTTTTCAGAAAAAGAGGATTTTTTGTAATATCTTACTCAATTTAACAGATTGAAGCTTCAAACTTCACCATATACTTTCGTATATTGCACATATTGTTGCCTGAAAAAATTGATGAGATCGGTCGTATATATAGTATATATACCCCACAACGGATTGTTCAGATAAGAAACTTTTCGTAATTACTGCCCCATTTTAAGAGCTAGAGGCTTCAAATTTCAAAGAATGCTTACGTATATAGCATATATTGTTGTCTGAAAAAATCATACAGGACGGTGTTATATATAGTATATATATAGAGTATATATATATATATATATATATATTCGCAATTTAACCCCATTTTAACAGCTAGAAGCTTCAAATTTCACTGAATGCTTACGTATGTTGCATATATTGTTGTCTGAAAAAATCATAGTGATCGGCTGTATATATAGTATATATCTCATACAACCGATTGTTCAGATAAGAAACTTTTCGCAATTTCTACCTCATTTTAACAGCTATAAGCTTCAAATTTCACCGATTGCTTACGCATATAGTATATATTGTTGTGTCAAAAAATCATAGAGATCGGTGATATATATAATATATATATGATGGTATATATAGTATATATATTTAGTATATATATTTTTTTTTGCGTTTTCGGCCCCATTTTAACAGCTAGAAGCTTCAAATTTCACCAAATGCTTACGCGTATAGCATATATTGATGTATGAAAAAATCATTGAGATCGGTGGTATACATAGTATATATCTCATACAGCCGATTGTTCAGATAAGAAACTTTGCACAATTTCTGCCCCGTTTTAACAGCTAGAAGCTTCAAATTTCACCAAATGCTTACGTATATAGCATATATTGTTGTCTGAAAAAATCAAAGAGTTCGGTGGTACATATATTATATACCCCATATAAACTGTATTTTTTGCCCCTTTTTTACGGCTAGAAGCTTCAAAATTCACAAAATTTCATCAAATAGTTACGTTTACGTCATATATTGTTGAAATACGTGATTCGAGGTCATAGGTTTTACACGCAGACCACAAAAAACCTGAAAATTTGCATCCTCAAACAAAGTACCTACCTATTTTTATACCTTTCATGAAAATGAAATGGTATATTAATTTCGTCACGAAACCCAAAATTGTAAGTCCTTAAAGGAAAATAGATAGACGCACCATTAAGTATACTGAAATAATCAGGTTGAAGAGCTGAGTTGATTTAGCCATGTCCGTCTGTCCGTCTGTCTGTTTGTATGCAAACTAGTCCCCCAATTTTTGAGATATCTTGATAAAATTTGGTGAGCGGGTGTATTTGGGTGTCCGATTAGACACTTGTCGGAACCGGCCGGATCGGACCACTATAGCATATATCCTCCATACAACCGATTTTTCAGAAAAAGAGAATTTTTGTAATATCTTACTCAATTTAACAGATTGAAGCTTCAAACTTCACCATATACTTTCGTATATTGAAAATATTGTTGCCTGAAAAAATTGATGAGATCGGTCGTGTATATAGTATATATCCCCCACAACCGATTGTTCAGATAAGAAACTTTTCGTAATTACTGCCCCATTTTAAGGGCTAGAGGCTTCAAATTTCAACGAATTCTTACGTATATAGCATATATTGTTGTCCGAAAAAATCATACAGATCGGTGGTATATATAGTATATATATGGTGGTATATATAGTATATATGAATATTTTCGCAATTTTAGCCCCATTTTAAAAGCTATAAGCTTCAAATTTCACCGATTGCTTACGTATATAGTATATATTGTTGTGTCAAAACATCATAGAGATCGGTGGTACATATATTATGTACCCCATATAAACTGTATTTTTTTGCCCCTTTTTTACGGCTAGAAGCTTCAAAATTCATAAAATTTCATCAAATAGTTACGTTTACGTCATATATTGTTGAAATACGTGATTCGTAGTCATAGTTTTTACACGCAGACCACAAAAACCTGAAACTTTGCATCCTCACACAAAGTACCTACCTATTTTTATACCTTTCATGAAAATGAAATGGTATATTAATTTCGTCGCGAAACCCAAAATTGTAAGTCCTTAAGGGAAAATAGATAGACGCACCATTAAGTATACCGAAATAATCAGGTTGAAGAGCGGAGTTGATTTAGCCATGTCCGTCTGTCCGTCTGTCTTTTTGTATGCAAACTAAGAGCTAGAGGCTTCAAATTTCAACGAATGCTTACGTATATAGCATATATTGTTGTCTGAAAAAATCATACAGATCGGTGGTATATATAGTATATATATATAGTATATATAGTATATATATAGTATATATATATTTTTTTTTTCGCAATTTTAGCCCCATTTTAACAGCTAGAAGCTTCAAATTTCACCAAATGCTTACGTATATGGCATATATTGTTGTCTGAAAAAATCATAGAGATCGGTGGTATATATAGTATATATCTCATACAACCGATTGTTCAGATAAGAAACTTTGCGCAAATTCTGCCCCATTTTAACAGCTAGAAGCTTCAAATTTCACCAAATGCTTACGTATATAGCATATATTGATGTCTGCAAAAATCATTGAGATCGGTGGTATACATAGTATATATCTTATACAACCGATTTTTCAGATAAGAAACTTTTCGCAATTTCTACCCCATTTTAACAGCTATAAGTTTCAAATTTCACCGATTGCTTACGTATATAGTATATATTGTTGTGTTAAAAAATCATAGAGTTCGGTGATATATATAATATATATATGATGGTATATATAGTATATATATTTAGTATATATATTTTTTTTTTTGCGATTTCGGCCCCATTTTAACAGCTAGAAGCTTCAAATTTCACCAAATGCTTACGTGTATAGCATATATTGATGTCTGAAAAAATCATTGAGATCGGTGGTATACATAGTATATATCTCATACAACCGATTTTTCAGATAAGAAACTTTGCGCAATTTCTGCCCCGTTTTAATAGCTAGAAGCTTCAAATTTCACCGATTGCTTACGTATATAGTATATATTGTTGTGTCAAAAAATTATAGAGTTCGGTGATATATATAATATATATATGATGGTATATATAGTATATATATTTAGTATATATATATATTTTTTTTGCAATTTCGGCCCCATTTTAACAGCTAGAGGCTTCAAATTTCACCAAATGCTTACGTGTATAGCATATATTGATGTCTGAAAAAATCATTGCGATCGGTGGTATACATATTATATATCTCATACAACCGATTGTTCAGATAAGAAACTTTGCGCAATTTCTGCCCCATTTTAACAGCTAGAAGCTTCAAATTTCACCAAATGCTTACCTGTATAGCATATATTGATGTCTGAAAAAATCATTGCGATCGGTGGTATACATAGTATATATCTCATACAACCGATTGTTCAGATAAGAAACTTTGCGAAATATCTGCCCCGTTTTAACAGCTAAAAGCTTCAAATTTCACCAAATGCTTACGTATATAGCATATATATTTGTCTGAAAAAATCATAGAGATCGGTGGTACATATATTATATACCCCATATAAACTGTATTTTTTTGCCCCCTTTTTACGGATAGAAGCTTCAAAATGCATAAAATTTCATCAAATAGTTACGTTTACGTCATATATTGTTGAAATACGTGATTCATGGTCAAAGTTTTTACACGCAGACAACAAAAAACCTAAAACTTTGCATCCTCACACAAAGTACCTACCTATTTTTATACCTTTCATGAAAATGAAATGGTATATTAATTTCGTCACGAAACCCAAAATTGTAAGTCCTTAAAGGAAAATAGATAGACCCACCATTAAGTATACCGAAATAATCAGGTTGAAGAGCTGAGTTGATTTAGCCATGTCCGTCTGTCCGTCTGTCTTTTTGTATGCAAACTAGTCCCTCAATTTTTGAGATATCTTGATAAAGTTTGGTGAGCGGCTGTATTTGGGTGTCCGATTAGACATTTGTCGGAACCGGCCGGATCGGACCACTATAGTATATAGTATATATCCCCCACAACCGATTGTTCAGATAAGAAACTTTTCGTAATTACTGTCCCATTTTAAGAGCTAGAGGCTTCAAATTTCTACGAATGCTTACGTATATAGCATATATTGTTGTCTAAAAAAATCATACAGTTCGGTGGTATATATAGTATATATATGGTGGTATATATAGTATATATATGGTGGTATATATAGTATATAAATATAGTATGTATATATTTTTTCGCAATTTTAGCCCCATTTTAACAGCTAGAAGCTTCAAATTTCACCGAATGCTTACGTATATGGCATATATTGTTGTCTGAAAAAATCATAGAGATCGGTGGTATATATAGTATACATCTCATACAACCGATTGTTCAGATAAGAAACTTTTCGCAATTTCTACCCCCATTTTAACAGCTATAAGTTTCAAATCTCACCGATTGCTTACGTATATAGTATATATTGTTGTGTCAAAAAAGCATAGAGATCGGTGATATATATAATATATATATGATGGTATATATATGGTATATATATTTAGTATATATATATTTTTTTTTGCGATTTCGGCCCCATTTTAACAGCTAGAAGCTTCAAATTTCACCAAATGCTTACGTATATAGCATATATTGATGTCTGCAAAAATCATTGAGATCGGTGGTATACATAGTATATATCTCATACAACCGATTGTTCAGATAAGAAACTTTGCGCAATTTCTGCCCCATTTTAACAGCTAGAAGCTTAAAATTTCACCAAATGCTTACGTATATAGCATATATTGATGTCTGCAAAAATCATTGAGATCGGTGGTATACATAGTATATATCTCATACAACCGATTGTTCAGATAAGAAACTTTTCGCAATTTCTACCCCATTTTAACAGCTATAAGTTTCAAATTTCACCGATTGCTTACGTATATAGTATATATTGTTGTGTTAAAAAATCATAGAGTTCGGTGATATATATAATATATATATGATGGTATATATAGTATATATATTTAGTATATATATTTTTTTTTTTGCGATTTCGGCCCCAATTTAACAGCTAGAAGCTTCAAATTTCACCAAATGCTTACGTGTATAGCATATATTGATGTCTGAAAAAATCATTGAGATCGGTGGTATACATAGTATATATCTCATACAACCGATTTTTCAGATAAGAAACTTTGCGCAATTTCTGCCCCGTTTTAATAGCTAGAAGCTTCAAATTTCACCGATTGCTTACGTATATAGTATATATTGTTGTGTCAAAAAATTATAGAGTTCGGTGATATATATAATATATATATGATGGTATATATAGTATATATATTTAGTATATATATATATTTTTTTTGCAATTTCGGCCCCATTTTAACAGCTAGAGGCTTCAAATTTCACCAAATGCTTACCTGTATAGCATATATTGATGTCTGAAAAAATCATTGCGATCGGTGGTATACATATTATATATCTCATACAACCGATTGTTCAGATAAGAAACTTTGGGCAATTTCTGCCCCATTTTAACACCTAGAAGCTTCAAATTTCACCAAATGCTTACCTGTATAGCATATATTGATGTCTGAAAAAATCAATGCGATCGGTGGTATACATAGTATATGTATATCTCATACAACCGATTGTTCAGATAAGAAACTTTGCGAAATATCTGCCCCGTTTTAACAGCTAAAAGCTTCAAATTTCACCAAATGCTTACGTATATAGCATATATATTTGTCTGAAAAAATCATAGAGATCGGTGGTACATATATTATATACCCCATATAAAATGTATTTTTTTGCCCCCTTTTTACGGCTAGAAGCTTCAAAATGCATAAAATTTCATCAAATAGTTACGTTTACGTCATATATTGTTGAAATACGTGATTCATGGTCAAAGTTTTTACACGCAGACAACAAAAAACCTGAAACTTTGCATCCTCACACAAAGTACCTACCTATTTTTATACCTTTCATGAAAATGAAATGGTATATTAATTTCGTCACGAAACCCAAAATTGTAAGTCCTTAAAGGAAAATAGATAGACCCACCATTAAGTATACCGAAATAATCAGGTGAAGAGCTGAGTTGATTTAGCAATGTCCGTCTGTCCGTCTGTCTTTTTGTATGCAAACTAGTCCCTCAATTTTTGAGATATCTTGATAAAGTTTGGTGAGCGGGTGTATTTGGGTGTCCGATTAGACATTTGTCGGAACCGGCCGGATCGGACCACTATAGTATATAGTATATATCCCCCACAACCGATTGTTCAGATAAGAAACTTTTCGTAATTACTGTCCCATTTTAAGAGCTAGAGGCTTCAAATTTCAACGAATGCTTACGTATATAGCATATATTGTTGTCTAAAAAAATCATACAGTTCGGTGGTATATATAGTATATATATGGTGGTATATATAGTATATATATGGTGGTATATATAGTATATACATATAGTATATATATATTTTTTCGCAATTTTAGCCCCATTTTAACAGCTAGAAGCTTCAAATTTCACCGAATGCTTACGTATATGGCGTATATTGTTGTCTGAAAAAAACATAGAGATCGGTGGTATATATAGTATATATCTCATACAACCGATTGTTCAGATAACAAACTTTTCGCAATTTCTACCCCATTTTAACAGCTATAAGTTTCAAATCTCACCGATTGCTTACGTATATAGTATATATTGTTGTGTCAAAAAATCATAGAGATCGGTGATATATATAATATATATATGATGGTATATATATGGTATATATATTTAGTATATATATATTTTTTTTGCGATTTCGGCCCCATTTTAACAGCTAGAAGCTTCAAATTTCACCAAATGCTTACGTGTATAGCATATATTGATGTCTGCAAAAATCATTGAGATCGGTGGTATACATAGTATATATCTCATACAACTGATTGTTCAGATAAGAAACTTTGCGCAATTTCTGCCCCAGTTTTACAGCTAGAAGCTTCAAATTTCACCAAATGCTTACGTATATAGCATATATTGATGTCTGCAAAAATCATTGAGATCGGTGGTATACATAGTATATATCTCATACAACCGATTGTTCAGATAAGAAACTTTTCGCAATTTCTACCCCATTTTAACAGCTATAAGTTTCAAATTTCACCGATTGCTTACGTATATAGTATATATTGTTGTGTTAAAAAATCATAGAGTTCGGTGATATATATAATATATATATGATGGTATATATAGTATATATATTTAGTATATATATTTTTTTTTGCGATTTCGGCCCCATTTTAACAGCTAGAAGCTTCAAATTTCACCAAATGCTTACGCGTATAGCATATATTGATGTCTGAAAAAATCATTGAGATCGGTGGTATACATAGTATATATCTCATACAACCGATTTTTCAGATAAGAAACTTTGCGCAATTTCTGCCCCGTTTTAATAGCTAGAAGCTTGAAATTTCACCGATTGCTTACGTATATAGTATATATTGTTGTGTCAAAAAATTATAGAGTTCGGTGATATATATAATATATATATGATGGTATATATAGTATATATATTTAGTATATATATATTTTTTTTTTGCAATTTCGGCCCCATTTTAACAGCTAGAGGCTTCAAATTTCACCAAATGCTTACCTGTATAGCATATCTTTATGTCTGAAAAAATCATTGCGATCGGTGGTATACATATTATATATCTCATACAACCGATTGTTCAGATAAGAAACTTTGCGCAATTTCTGCCCCATTTTAACAGCTAGAAGCTTCAAATTTCACCAAATGCTTACCTGTATAGCATATATTGATGTCTGAAAAAATCATTGCGATCGGTGGTATACATAGTATATATCTCATACAACCGATTGTTCAGATAAGAAACTTTGCGAAATATCTGCCCCGTTTTAACAGCTAAAAGCTTCAAATTTCACCAAATGCTTACGTATATAGCATGTATATTTGTCTGAAAAAATCATAGAGATCGGTGGTACATATATTATATACCCCATATAAACTGTATTTTTTTGCCCCCTTTTTACGGCTAGAAGCTTCAAAATGCATAAAATTTCATCAAATAGTTACGTTTACGTCATATATTGTTGAAATACGTGATTCATGGTCAAAGTTTTTACACGCAGACAACAAAAAACCTGAAACTTTGCATCCTCACACAAAGTACCTACCTATTTTTATACCTTTCATGAAAATGAAATGGTATATTAATTTCGTCACGAAACCCAAAATTGTAAGTCCTTAAAGGAAAATAGATAGACCCACCATTAAGTATACCGAAATAATCAGGTTGAAGAGCTGAGTTGATTTAGCCATGTCCGTCTGTCCGTCTGTCTTTTTGTATGCAAACTAGTCCCTCAATTTTTGAGATATCTTGATAAAGTTTGGTGAGCGGGTGTATTTGGGTGTTCGATTAGACATTTGTCGGAACCGGCCGGATCGGACCACTATAGCATATATCCCCCATACAACCGATTTTTCAGAAAAAGAGAATTTTTGTAATATCTTACTCAATTTGACGGATTGAAGCTTCAAACTTCACCATATACTTTCGTATATTGCACATATTGTTGCCTAAAAAATTGATGAGATCGGTCGTATATATAGTATATATCCCCCACAACAGATTGTTCAGATAAGAAACTTTTCGTAATTACTGCCCCATTTTAAGAGCTAGAGGCTTCAAATTTCAACGAATGCTTACGTATATAGCATATATTGTTGTCTAAAAAAATCATACAGTTCGGTGGTATATATAGTATATATATGGTGGTATATATAGTATATATATGGTGGTATATATAGTATATACATATAGTATATATATATATTTTCGCAATTTTAGCCCCATTTTAACAGCGAGAAGCTTCAAATTTCACCGAATGCTTACGCATATGGCATATATTGTTGTCTAAAAAAATCATAGCGATCGGTGGTATATATAGTATATATCTCATACAACCGATTGTTCAGATAAGAAACTTTTCGCAATTTCTACCCCATTTTAACAGCTATAAGTTTAAAATTTCACCGATTGCTTACGTATATAGTATATATTGTTGTGTCAAAAAATCAAAGAGATCGGTGATATATATAATATATATATGATGGTATATATATGGTATATATATTTAGTATATATATATTTTTTTTTGCGATTTCGGCCCCATTTTAACAGCTAGAAGCTTCAAATATCACCAAATGCTTACGTGTATAGCATATATTGATGTCTGCAAAAATCATTGAGATCGGTGGTATACATAGTATATATCTCATACAACCGATTGTTCAGATAAGAAACTTTTCGCAATTTCTACCCCATTTTAACAGCTATAAGTTTCAAATTTCACCGATTGCTTACGTATATAGTATATATTGTTGTGTCAAAAAATCATAGAGATCGGTGATATATATAATACATATATGATGGTATATATAGTATATATATTTAGTATATATATATTTTTTTTTGCGATTTCGGCCCCATTTACACAGCTAGAAGCTTCAAATTTCACCAAATGCTTACGTGTATAGCATATATTGATGTCTGAAAAAATTATAGAGATCGGTAGTATATATAGTATATATCTCATACAACCGATTGTTCAGATAAGAAACTTTGCGCAATTTCTGCCCCATTTTAACAGCTAAAAGCATCAAATTTCATTGAATGCTTGCATATATGGCATGTATTGTTGTCTGAAAAAATCATAGAGATCGGTTGTATATATAGTATATATCTCATACAACCGATTGTTCAGATAAGAATCTTTTCGCAATTTCTACCCCATTTTAACAGCTATAAGCTTCAAATTTCACCGATTGCTTACGTATATAGTATATATTGTTGTGTCAAAAAATCATAGAGATCGGTGATATATATAATACATATATGATGGTATATATAGTATATATATTTACAGCCCTATTCTGTGCACTTGACAAATTCACCATCTTGCTTATTTGTCAAGTTTGATAATTTATCAAGTAATTGCTATTCTATGTAAAAAATAAAAAGCCTTTTCGCTGACAATTTGTCAATAAGTCAAGCGCTCTTGATAATTTAATTTATACGGATAAACTTAAATTAGAATTCTGTTATTGTGCGATCGAGAGAAAATGGAAGATTTATTACTTTTGCTATTATTGTGGGAAGATCCTCTGGGGATTTTGGGGGTAATTTCAGGACGGTTTTGGGGACTCCCTCGGGGTCATTTGGGGGACATTCCGGGATGGTTTTGGGGTTTCCCGGGGTCATTTGGGGGTCGTTCCTGTATCGTTTTGGGGACTCCCTCGGGTCATTTGGGGATCATTCCGGTACAGTTTTGGGGACTCCCTCGGGGTATTTGGGGGTCGTTCCGGGATGTTTATGGGGACTCTCTCGGGGTCGTTTAGGGGTAATTTTGGCATGGCTTTGGGACTCCCGCGGGGTCATTTGGGGATCATTCCGGGACGGTTTTGGGGACTCCATCTGGTCCTCCCGGGGTCATTTGCGGGTCATTCCTGTATCGTTTTGGGGACTCCCTCGGGGTCATTTGGGGATCATTCCGGGACGGCTTTGGGGACTCCCTCGGGGGCATTTGGGGGACATTCCGGGTTGGTTTTGGGGACTCCATATGGTCCTATCGGCGTCATTTAGGGGTCATTCCGGTATCCTTTTGGGGACTCTCTCGAGGTCATTCCGGAGGGAGTCCCTAAAAATATCCCGGCACGACCCCAATTCACCCTGGGAAGAGCCCGAGGGAGTCGCCAAAACCACCCCGGAAAGACCCCGATGGAGTTCCCAAAATCATCCCGGAAGACAACCAAATTATCCCGAGAGTCCCCAAAAAGATACCGGAACGACCCCCAAATGCACCCGATGGGGACCCCAAAACAATCCCGCAATGTCCCCCAAATGACCCCGAGGGAGTCCCCAAACCTGTCACGGAATGATCCCCAAATGACCCCGAGGGAAACCCCAAACGCCCCGAGGGAGTCCCCAAAGCCATGCCGAAATGACCCCCAAAAAACCCAGCGGATTTTTTTTTCCTATTCCAATTTCGGGGTTAGAAGCGTTAGATGAGCCATATCGCTCCAATTGCTCATGCGTAGCACGTTCCACTTTTGATTTCTTTGAAAAAACTATGATTTTAAAATATTTGTTACAAAAAATTAAGAACAATATTTATCTCTTACGTTTTTTCCATTTCGCGATTGTTGCACTAAACCGTTGATTTAAATGAAAATAAAATACAGTCTATTAAAATAATAATTTATAAAATAACAAGTAAGGAAGGCTAAGTTCGGGTGTAACCGAACATTACATACTCAGTTGAGAGCTATGGAGACAAGATAAGGAAAATCACCATGTAGGAAAATGAACCTAGGGTAACCCTGGAATGTGGTTGTATGACATGTGTATCAAATGGGAGGTATTAAAGAGTATTTTAAGAGAGAGTAGGCCATAGTTCTATGGATGGACGCCATTTAGGGATATCGCCATAAAGGTGGACCAGGGCTGACTCTAGAATGTGTTTGTACGATATGGGTATCAAATGAAAGGTGATAATGAGTACTTTAAAAGGGAATGGGCTTTAGTTCTATAGGTGAACGCCTTTTCGAGAAATCGCCATAAAGGTGGACCAGGGGTGACTCTAGAATATGTTTGTACGATATGGGTATCAAATGAAAGCTGTTAATGAATATTTTGAAAAGCAGTGATCCTTAGTTCCATAGGTGGACGCCGTTTCGAGATATCGCCATAAAGGTGGACCAGGGGTATCTCTAGTTGTACGATATGGGAATCAAATGAAAGGTGTTACTGAGCATTTTAAGAGGGAGTGGGCATTAGGTCTATAGGTGCACGCCTTTTCGAAATGTCGCCATTAGGGTGGGCCAGGGGTGACTCCAGAATGTGTTTGTATGATATGGGTATCAAATGAAAGATGGTAATGAGTATTTTAAAAGGGAGTAATCCTTAGTTCTATAGGTGGACGCCTTTTCGAGATATCGCCATAAAGGTGGACCAATGGTGACTCTAGAATGTTTGTACGATATGGGTATCAAACGAAAGGTGCTACTGAGCATTTTAAGAGGAAGTGGGCATGAGGTCTATAGGTGGACGCCTTTTCGAGGTATCGTCATTAGGGTGGGCCAGGGGTGACTCTAGATTGTGTTTGTACGATATGGGTATCAAACGAAAGGTGTTACTGATCATTTTAAGATGGAGTGGGCATTAGGTCTATAGGTGGACGCCTTTTCGAGATATCGCCATTAGGGTGAGCCAGGGGTGACTCTAGAATGTTTGTACGATATGGGTATCAAACGAAAGGTGTTACTGAGCATTTTAAGAGGGAGTGGGCATTAGGTCTATAGGTGGACGCCTTTTCGAGATATCGCCATTAGGGTGGGAAAGGGGTGACTCCAGAATGTTTTTGTACGATATGGGTATCAAATGAAAGGTGGTAATGAGTATTTTAAAAGGGAGTAATCCTTAGTTTTATAGGTGGACGCCTTTTCGAGATATCGCCATAAACGTGGACCAAGGGTGACTCTAGAATGTTTGTACGATATGGATATCAAACGAAAGGTGTTACTGAGCATTTTAAGAGGGAGTGGGCATTAGGTCTATAGGTGGACGCCTTTTCGAGATATCGCCATTAGGGTGGGCCAGGGGTGACTCTAGAATGTTTGTACGATATGGGTATCAAACGAAAGGTGTTACTGAGCATTTTAAGAGGGAGTGGGCATTAGGTCTATAGGTGGACGCCTTTTCGAGATATCGCCATTAAGGTGGGCCAGGGTGACTCTAGAATGTGTTTGTACGATATGGGTATCAAATGAAAGGTGGTATGAGTATTTTAAAAGGGAGTAATCCTTAGTTCTATAGGTGGACGCCTTTTCGAGATATCGCCATAAAGGTGGACCAAGGGTGACTCTACAATGTTTGTACGATATGGGTATCAAACGAAAGGTGTTACTGAGCATTTTAAGAGGGAGTGGGCATTAGGTCTATATGTGGACGCCTTTTCGAGATATCGCCATTAGGGTGGGCCAGGGGTGACTCTAGAATGTTTGTACGATATGGGTATCAAACGAAAGGTGTTACTGAGCATTTTAAGAGGGAGTGGGCATTAGGTCTATAGGTGGACGCCTTTTCGAGATATCGCCATTAGGGTGGGCCAGGGGTGACTCTAGAATGTTTGTACGATATGGGTATCAAACGAAAGGTGTTACTGAGCATTTTAAGAGGGAGTGGACATTAGGTATATAGGTGGTCGCCTTTTCGAGATATCGCAATTAGGGTGGGCCAGGGGTGACTCTAGAATGTTTGTACGATATGGGTATCAAACGAAAGGTGTTACTGAGCATTTTAAGAGGGAGCGGGCATTAGGTCTATAGGTGGACGCCTTTTCGAGATATCGCCATTAGGGTGGGCCAGGGTGATTCTAGAATGTGTTTGTACGATATGGATATCAAATTAAAAGTATTAATGAGGGTTTTAAAAGCGAGTGGCCCTTAGATGTATATGTGAAGGCGTTCTCGCGATATCGACCAAAATGTGGACCAGGTGATCCAGAAAATCATCTGTCGGGTACTGCTAATTTATTTATATATGCAATACCACTAACAGTATTCCTGCCAAGATTCCAAGGGCTGTTGATTTCGCCTTGTAGAACTTTTTCATTTTCTTCTACTTAATATGGTAGGTGTCACACCCATTTTACAAAGTTTTTTCCAAAGTTATATTTTGCGTCAATAAATCAATCCAGTTACCATGTTTCATCCCTTTTTTCGTAGTTGGTATAGAATTATGGCATTTTTTTCATTTTTCGTAATTTTCGATATCGATAAAGTGGGCGTGGTTATGGTCGGATTTCGGCCATTTTTTATACCAAGATAAAGTGAGTTCAGATAAGTACGTGGGCTAAGTTTAGTAAAGATATATCGGTTTTTGCTCAAGTTATTGTGTTAACGGCCGAGCGGAAGGACAGACGGTGGACTGTGTATAAAAACTGGGCGTGGCTTCCACCGATTTCGCCCATTTTCACAGAGAACAGTTATCGTCACAGAATCTATGCTTCTACCAAATTTGAGAAGGATTGGTAAATTTTTGTTCGACTTATGGCATTAAAAGTATTCTAGACAAACTAAATGAAAATGGGCGGATCCACGCCCATTTTGAAATTTTCTTTTATTTTTGGATTTTGTTGCATCATATCATTACTGGAGTTGAATTTTGACTTAATTTACTTATATACAGTAAAGATATTAACTTTTTTGTTAAAATTTGAATTTAAAAAAATTTTTTTTTAAAAAGTGGGCGTGTTCTTAATCCAATTTTGCTAATTTTTATTTAGCACATATATAGTAATAGTAGTAACGTTCCTGCCAAATTTCATCATGATATCTTCAACGACTGCCAAATTACAGCTTGCAAAACTTTTAAATTACCTTCTCGTAAAAGTGGGCGGTGCCACGCCCATTGTCCAAAATCTTACTAGTTTTCTATTCTGCGTCATAACTTCAACCCATCTACCAAGTTTCATCGCTTTAACCGAATTTGGCAATGAATTATCGCATTTTTTCGGTTTTTCGAAATTTTCGATATCGAAAAAGTGGGCGTGGTTATAGTCCGATATCGTTCATTTTAAATAGCGATCTGAGATGAGTGCTCAGGAACCTACATACCAAATTTCATCAAGATACCTCAAAATTTACTCAAGTTATCGTGTTAACGGACGGACGGACGGACGGACGGACATGGCTCAATCAAATTTTTTTTCGATCCTGATTATTTTGATATATGGAAGTCTATATCTATCTCGATTCCTTTATATATGTACAACCAACCGTTATCCAATCAAACTTAATATACTCTGTGAGCTCTGCTCAACTGAGTATAAAAAAAATAATAAATTTAAAAAATGCTTGCTTGCAGTGGGCTTTGAACCCGCAACCCTAAACGTGTGAGTCTGCTACGTCATCCACTGTGCCACGACTCATACGACTACGATCAGATCAAATTACTCCTTTATAACTAACATTAAACTGCTCGCCCTCAACTGCCCCACGCTTAGCTAATTTAGTTCACCCCAATATGGTGAAAAGCACAGGTCGTAGAGCTTTTTAGAGTTGTCAAGCTATGCACAGAATAGAAATATTTGTCAACTTGATAAAAATCTTGATTACTTGTCAACTTATTGACAATTTGTCAAGTACACAGAATAACCCCGTTAGTATATATATATATTTTTTTTGCGATTTCGGCCCCATTTACACAGCTAGAAGCTTCAAATTTCACCAAATGCTTACGTGTATAGCATATATTGATGGCTGAAAAAATCATTGAGATCGGTGGTATACATAGTATATATCTCATACAACCGATTGTTCAGATAATAAACTTTGCGCAATTTCTGCCCCGTTTTAACAGCTAGAAGCTTCAAATTTCACCAAATGCTTACGTATATAGCATATATTGTTGTCTGAAAAAATCATAGAGATCGGTGGTACATATATTATATCCCCCATATAAACTGAATTTTTTTGCCCCTTTTTTACGGCTAGAAGCTTCAAAATTAATAAAATTTCATCAAATAGTTACGTTTACGTCATATATTGTTGAAATACGTGATTCGTAGTCATAGTTTTTACACGCAGACCACAAAAAACCTGAAACTTTGCATCCTCACACAAAGTACCTACCTATTTTTATAACTTTCATGAAAATGAAATGGTATATTAATTTCGTCACGAAACCCAAAATTGTAAGTCCTTAAAGGAAAATAGATAGACGCACCATTAAGTATACTGAAATAATCAGGTTGAATAGCTGAGTTGATTTAGCCATGTCCGTCTGTCCGTCTGTCTGTTTGTATGCAAACTAGTCCCTCAATTTTTGAGATATCTTGATAAAATTTGGTGAGCGGGTGTATTTGGGTGTCCGATTAGACATTTGTCGGAACCGGCCGGATCGGACCACTATAGCATATATCCTCCTTACAACCGATTTTTCAGAAAAAGAGGATTTTTGTAATATCTTACTCAATTTAACAGATTGAAGCATCAAACTTCACCATATATTTTCACGTATTGCACATATTGTTGCCTGAAAAAATTGATGAGATCGGTCGTATATATAGTATATAACCCCCACAACCGATTGTTCAGATAAGAAACTTTTCGTAATTACTGCCCCATTTTAAGAGCTAGAGGCTTCAAATTTCATCGAATGCTTACGTATATAGCATATATTGTTGTCTGAAAAAATCATACAGATCGGTGGTATATATAACATATATATGATGGTATATATAGTATATATATATATATATATTCGCAATTTTAACCCCATTTTAACAGCTAGAAGCTTGAAATTTCACCGAATGCTTACGTATATGGCATATATTGTTGTCTGAAAAAATCATAGAGATCGGTTGTATATATAGTATATATCTCATACAACCGATTGTTCAGATAAGAAACTTTTCGCAATTTCTACCCCATTTTAACAGCTATAAGCTTAAACTTTCACCGATTGCTTACGTATATAGTGCATATTGTTGTGTCAAAAAATCATAGGGATCGGTGATATATATAAAATATATATGATGTTATATATAGTATATATATTTAGTATATATATATTTTTTTTTTTGCGATTTCGGCCCCATTTTAACAGCTAGAAGCTTCAACTTTCACCAAATGCTTACGTGTATAGCATATATTGATGTCTGAAAAAATCATAGAGATCGGTGGTACATATATTATATCCCCCATATAAACTGAATTTTTTTGTCCCTTTTTTACGGCTAGAAGCTTCAAAATTAATAAAATTTCATCAAATAGTTACGTATATAGCATATATTGTTGTCTGAAAAAATCATAGAGATCGGTGTTACATATATTATATACCCCATATAAACTGTATTTTTTTACCCCTTTTTACGGCTATAAGCTTCAAAATTCATAAAATTTCATCAAATAGTTACGTTTACATCATATATTGTTGAAATACGTGATTCGTAGTCATAGTTTTTACACGCAGACCACAAAAACCTGAAACTTTGCATCCTCTCACAAAGTACCTACCTATTTTTATAACTTTCATGAAAATGAAATGGTATATTAATTTCTTCACGAAACCTAAAATTGTAAGTCCTTAAAGGAAAATAGATAGACCCACCATTAAGTATACCGAAATAATCAGGTTGAAGAGCTGAGTTGATTTAGCCATGTCCGTCTGTCCGCCTGTCCGTCTGTCTGTTTGTATGCAAACTATTCCCTCAATTTTTGAGATATCTTGATAAAATTTGGTGAGCGGGTGTATTTGGGTGTCCGATTGGACATTTGTCGGAACCGGCCGGATCGGACCACTATAGCATATATCCTCCATACAACCGATTTTTCAGAAAAAGAAGATTTTTGTAATATCTTACTCAATTTAACAGATTGAAGCTTCACACTTCACCATATACTTTCGCATATTGCACATATTGTTGCCTGAAAAAATTGATGAGATCGGTCGTATATATAGTATATATCCGCCACAACCGATTGTTCAGATAAGAAACTTTTCCCAATTACTGCCCAATTTTAAGAGCTAGAGGCTTCAAATTTCAACGAATGCTTACGTATATAGCATATATTGTTGTCTGAAAAAAACATACAGATCGGTGGTATATATAGTATAAATATATAGGATATATAGTATATATATAGTGTTTAGGCCACCAAGCTAAACCCAAGAATGAGCACTGCCAATAGTGACCCAGCCTAATGTAAACTATTTGTGTTTGCTTCTATCTACTTTCGCGCACTAACACCAACGCCTATATATGTCCGTGCAGGCGTATGTGTACGTGTTGGTGCGCGACTTTCCAATTTAACTTTCCAATTTAACTTTCGTTCTATTACCCCTCAAAACCGCTTTTCGACGGAATTGAAGGGTGAACGCGTTTTACAAGAAAGAAACTCTTTCACTTCTTTTTTGGAAACCTCCGTGCCAACTGCAGCCATCAGCCCTGTCATAGGTAAGATTTTCTTTTTAATTTGTATAACCTAACCTGTATATAATTAATTAAAGTGTGAATTAGCTTTTGTATATATATATTGTGAGTTAGCTTTGAACTAAAAGTAATTAAATTGTTAAATACTTGAATTTAATCTGCGGTGTGTTCTTTTCCTTTTTTTTTATCTTTTTTCAACGAGCGCAAAAACCCCTTGGGAACTCACTTGAGCTATCGAAGCCCCAAGAGGTTTTTTCATGGTCCTACTACGCCGGAATAATTACAGACACGATTGAATGCCAGCGACCGACTGGATAAACACAGCCCACCTGAGCGTTTCAAAAGTAGCCATCAATATAACCACACAAAAGCGTTTCACAAGCTAGCAGTTAGCTGCACCACACAAAAGCGTTTCAAAAGTTAGCAGTTGGCACCACCTGAGCGTTTCAAAAGTATTCATCTATAACCAAAAGCGTTTCAAAAGCTAGCCGTTAGCAGAACCACACAAAAGCGTTTCACAAGCTACCAGTTAGCAGCACCACACAAAAGCGTTTCAAAAGTTAGCAGTTAGCACCACCTGAGCGTTTCAAAAGCGACAAGCATTACACCAGCAAACAAAAACGAGCGGTCAAACAAAGTCACAAAGGTACGTGGTTTGAGTTCAATTTTTTTTGTTTGTTTTTTGCACAAGTAGGGAATTTACTTATACTAACTTCTCGGCGTACCAATATCGCGATTTTATTAAATAAAAACCAGATAGTTATACGTATGTGTGGCAATTAAGTCACACAGATTTACTTAAAGTCTTTTGATTTAGTATTTTGTTTGCTGTAGCGCATATTTTCGAGTAATATTGCAGCCAGCTGCACAAATTCAACATAACCCCACTTTTTCACTGTAGTGTGGCAATTTCTTTGCAACAACACTTTAACGCACTTTATCACAAGTCACTGCCAATACTTTAGAAACACTAGACACTTAAGTGTAATAAATTGAACCAATTCATTAGGTTCTGACGTAAACCAGCGTTACTACCATTAAATCAAAGTCACTTAACCATATTTTCTTGTATACACAACACTAACACTGCGGTGAGTTGGGTGACAAGAGTGTTCGCATAAAAGCACAATCAGCTGAGAAAAAAAAAAAAATAAAATAAAAAAATTATTAAAAATTTGCGTGTTTACCCCCTTGGCGGCAATCCATTATATTGGGCATATACCCACTAGCTACATCGTCCTATCTTAAGCTGAACGTGCCTTCGTGAACTACCCTATTAACAAGTTAGATCCATTTTGCCCTTAATCTCAGTACTGATACCATGTCGAAAGCGATGGAAAGTTACATCAGGATGGCTGATGAAGTCATAGAGTTTGAAGCTGACTTCAACTCCACACCCGACTCCGAACATACCAAGTATACTCTGGCTATCCAGCAAGAAGAGTTAAAGGCAAAGTGGAAAAAAGTAAAAACAGCCCATGATGAGATATTAGCTGGGGACACTCTAGAGGGAAAAAATATATCAGCTGTTAAGATAAAACACAAAAGTGCTTATGCAGTCTACTTGCGTTGCATGTCAAACATATCAACGCGACAGGCCACATTCAACAAACCCGACCCTAAGCCCGAAGAACAGCACGAAAGAAATACAAATATGCGTCTACCCCCGTGTGACACTGATGTGTTCAAGGGAGATTACTTATCCTGGCCTACATTCAGAGACCTCTTTACGGCCATATATATTTTAAATAAGCGACTCACCCCGGTAGAGAGATTGTACCACTTGATACAAAAGACCCAGGGTGAGGCTAAAGAGATAGTGCAAAAGTGCCCACTCACAAACGAAGGTTTCGGTATAGCGTGGCAAAATCTGGTAGACAGATACGAAAACAAACGCATACTAGTGAACACTCAGCTGAAAACGTTGTTCAGCTTAGAGGCGGTTGAAAAGGAATGCGGCACTTCAATTAAAAAGCTGCAGCGAGACATCAACAACTGTATCGCATCCTTAAAGACACATCAAATCGACGTGTCCAATTGGGATGCAATTATAACTTATTTGTGCTCAACGAAATTACCAAAAAGCACACTAGCCTTATGGGAGCAAACGGTTCAAAATAAAACAGAAATATCCAAGTGGGAAGACATGGATAAATTTTTACAAAACCGTTTCCAGACACTTGAGACAGTCTCTGGCATAACTGAGGATAGCCTGGAAACCAAGAACCCGAAAACCCATAATGGTAGACAATCCACTGAAAACTCTCACAGAAAGCTAGGTGCTTTTAAGACGAGTGTAACCAAAGGTGCGTGCAAGATGTGTAAATCCACTGAGCACAAACTACAACATTGCCAACGGTTCCGCACATTGTCGGTTTCCGATAGAATCACCTTCATTAAAAACAAGAAAGGGTGTATTAACTGCCTATCCTCAGGGCATACTGTGTCTAGGTGTTCAAGCTCCTACAATTGCGCCACCTGCAAGCAAAGACACAATACGCTCCTACATATTCAGGCAACGGACACCAACCAAAACGCAAACAACAATAATACCAACCCTGGCCCATCTGCCCAATCGCAACAGAGGCGCACCTATTCCAATAACCAAAGCACTGGAAATAACCAAAGCAATGGAAATAACCACTTCAAGGCCTGCTTTACAAACACAAGTAAAGGGGTTTTACTAGGTACGGCCCGCATCAATATATTCTACAACAACACCAACTTCTCCGCGCGGGCACTTATAGATTCGGGGTCAGAATGTACTTTCATAACTGAAAGACTTAAACGTCGCATAAACTTGCCATCTCAGCGGATGTCTGCACATGTGTCAGGCATCACCAATCAAGTGTCAGCACAAGTAAAGGAGGCGTGTCATATACAACTGCGGTCTCCAATTGATCCGACAATAAATATTGCTACCACCGCGCTTGTGCTGCCGCAATTAACTGGCAATCTACAAACATGCAAGGTGGATGCCATGGCCATGCAGGCCTTCCCGAACTTAGTATTAGCTGACAAACGTTTTTTTGTCAATGAGCAAGTCGACCTGATATTAGGAGGCGACATTTATGCACAGGTGATGTTAGGGGGAATAAAGAAAGACGTGTTAGGAACACTGCTAGCCCAAGAGACGGTATTCGGCTGGATATTGACCGGCCAAACCGAAACAATCTCACCCAGCGAGAAATATGTGTCCTTTGTCAGTGAAGTGCAATTAGACAGAGAGCTACGATCATTTTGGGAAACAGAGGAAGTCCCCAAGGACAAAACGTACAACCATGATGACAAGTATTGTGAAGAATTGTATAAGAACACAACGATTCGAAATGATAAGGGTAAATATATTGTATCCTTGCCTTTTAAACAGGAATTTCCAAAATATAAACAATTAGGTCCCTCATTAAAAATTGCGTGTTCACAATTCTTCCGAATGGAAACGCATTTAGCTAAAGACCCACCATTACAGTCAGAATACAACAGGGTCTTAGCAGAGTATGAAACCTTGGGGCATATGTCCCGGGTACCAACAAACATCCCCGCTGAAGACTGTGATACCTATTTTTTACCACATCATGCCGTCAAAAAGGAAGAAAGCACAACAACCAAAGTGAGAGTGGTGTTCAATGCGTCATCATCAACTGCAAACGGAGTCAGCCTCAACGACATCCTCCATCCGGGGCCAGTTCTACAGAATGATTTAACCATTCTCATATTAAGGTGGCGTTTCTTCAAATATGTCTTCAATAGCGACATAGAAAAAATGTACAGACAGATTCTGTTACACGATGATCACACTAAGTATCAACGGATTGTATTCCGAACAGAAAGTACGCAGCCAATACAACTATATGAGTTGAAAACGGTCACCTTCGGAGTTAACTGTGCACCGTACCTGGCAATACGAACACTGCTCCAGTTAGCGGACGACGTGGAACACAGCTACCCTATAGCATCAGATATACTACGAAATGCAATGTACGTTGACGACGTGCTAGCAGGAGGCCACACTATTACCGACGCTATTAAAGCAAGGGATCAAATAACTACAGCCCTGGGGACAGCAGGATTCTCGCTGAGGAAATGGACCGCCAATTCGAACAAACTACTTAAAGGCCTACCAAAGGCTCACCTCCTAAACGAAGATTTCCTAGACTTCGAGGATACCAGTATGGTTAAAGCACTTGGCATCAGGTGGAACGCCCACGCAGATACCTTTTACTTCAAAACGAAACCCATAGAGGAACAGTCTAGCTTTACAAAACGGAAAATTCTGTCGGCGATAGCAAAATTATTTGACCCATTAGGGTGGCTGGCACCATTCGTGGTTACCGCCAAAATGTTGATGCAAGGCATCTGGTTAGAGGGAACAGGATGGGATGAAACCGTGTCGCCAGTCTCGCTGGATCGGTGGCAAAGTTTCATTGAAAGTTACCAGCACATAGAAAAAATTAAGATCCCACGCTGGGTACACTTTTCACCAACAGCCACAGTGGAGATCCACGGATTCTGTGACGCGTCAGAAAAAGCATACGCAGCCACCGTCTACCTGCGCGTCAATATTAATGAGCAAATATTTGTAAGCCTGTTGTTAGCCAAATCAAGAGTCGCGCCAGTAAAAACTATCTCCTTACCAAGACTAGAACTTTGTGGAGCAGTTCTCCTTTCAGAAACCCTAGAGTCTATCAACAAGAACCTTAATTTAGGCAAACATAAAACCTTATTATGGACTGACTCAACTATTGTCTTAGCTTGGTTACGGAAACCTCCGTGTTCATGGTCAACCTTCGTGGCCCACCGTGTGACAAAGATAATAGACCAAGTTGGGAACACGGACTGGCGTCATGTGGACTCAGCGTCCAACCCTGCAGACTTAGCCAGTAGAGGGCTTTTAGCGCAAGAACTAGTGAACAATTCCTTGTGGTGGGAAGGCCCATCTTGGCTGCAGCAAGATGGCAAAGAATGGCCAAACCAGGAAATAAGCTACACCACAACCATGGAAGAAAAAAGGTTACAAGTCCACACAACCTCGCTTAACCGAAAAGACGAAGATATTGTAGACAGGTTTTCCGACCTTTCCCGGGCTTTAAGAGTTGTGTCCTATGTTCTACGGTTTTACAAAAGGACTCATCTGAAAACCTCCTTCAATGAAACATCACTGACGATTTCACCCATCGAGATTAAAGCAACGATGTGTCGACTGATCGTCAATGCTCAACGAAGCCATTATGCGGAGGAGTACAGAGTACTCCAAGAAAAAGGCTTAATCAAGCCAAAGAGCGATTTACAACCCTTGCACCCATTTCTCGATGAGGACGAGACAATCAGAGTCGGGGGGCGGCTCGAGGCGTCCAAGGACCTCTCGTATAACGAACGCCACCCCATAATTCTGCCTTATCACAGTGGACTGTCTCGTCTCATCACACGATTTGTCCATAAAATCTCGTTACATGGGGGAAATCAGCTTATGCTGCGCCTGATCCGCACACAGTACTGGATACCTCGCGTGAAAAATATGATACGATCAGAAATTCACAAGTGCAAGGTATGCGCAGTGCATAGGAAACAGGCGCAAACACAATTGATGGGCATTCTACCGACCGTACGAACCACCTATACCCGGGCATTCACTAACACCGGGGTAGATTTTGCCGGCCCCTTTGAGATAAAGAATTATCAAGGGCGAGGCTGTCGCGTGTCCAAGGGATATGTCTGCCTCTTTGTGTGTTTCTCCACTAAGGCCATCCACTTGGAAGCGACTACCGATCTGAGCACCCGGTCATTCTTGGCGGCTTTTGCCAGATTCGTCGCGCGACGAGGCTGCCCGAAGAATGTGTATTCCGACAACGGAACCAATTTTGTCGGGGCATCCAGAGCCCTCAGGGCGGAGTTCAAAACCTTCATGGCTGACTCACGCGCCGAGGTAGTAACAACCTATGCATACCAAAACCTGAACTGGCATTTTATTCCTGCGTCTGCTCCTCATATGGGGGGATTGTGGGAAGCGGGAGTGAAAAGTTTTAAATATCACTTCAAAAGGGTAGCATCAAACCTTTGAGGAATTCTCTACCCTGCTTTGCAGGATAGAATCCTGCCTCAACTCCCGCCCCCTAACGCCCTCTTCAAATCAACCGTCCGACTTAGAACCATTAACCCCGGGGCACTTTTTAATAGGGGGACACCTATTAGCACCCCCGGAGCCAGACGCGGACGAAAACCCCGCATCGATTATCAATCGATGGCAGCGACTAAAGGCGCTACACTACACCTTTTGCCGACGATGGAAGACGGAATACCTCGTCGAACTTCAAAAAAGGAATAAATGGCGCCAACCTAAAGCAAACATGAAGCTAAACGATCTAGTTGTCATAAAAGAAGACAACCTGCAACCCAATGAGTGGAGGCTCGGGAGGGTTATCAATCTCCATCCGGGATCGGATGGACGAGTACGAGTAGTATTTGATGGCTGATTTCACCTTGCTACATAAGATCCATTTTTTTTTTTTTTAAATTTTTCTTTCACTAAAGGTCGAGCCGGACCAATTTGAATTGAGTGATGAAAAAATGCTGTTTTTACATAGAAGTTACTCATTTTCACTCCCGCAACATAAAATTTTTTTTTTTCGATTTAATTATTCTAATTTTGGAGATCGCTAAATAATTCAAATTTTCCGCATCAAGATTTTCGAATCACCTTTATAAATTTTTTGTTATACGATAAGCGTATTTTTTGATCAGTGTACAATAGATTTGCCTTAAGCGCACTGCAGCAACCTTTTATTTGTATACATTTGTATTATGTATGACTGTATGTACAAATATGAATTTAACAACACATTGCAGCTGTCTGTTACTATCGCTCTTTATGAGTTTTTGCAATCTCTTGCGTTAAATTACCATTATTAAAAATAAATTTGCAAACAGCTCTTACCTTTTGCAACAAGCCAATGGTTTGCAATACTTTGTGCCACTTCCTTAACGCTGTTTCATGACCAGATTTCTTGTTGACGTAAAGGCTCGACCCAATCTTGATTTGAATTTGGCAATGTTTGCCATTGCGCCAAATTCAGGATGCGAGCGCGATGGCTCATATCATTCGCAAGACGCTCCCCCAAGGACCGCAACTTAATAGCACATAACTGTGTAGTATTTAAAACGCAAATAGTTGTGCATCATACTTTTAAATGTAATTCTTTTTATCTTTTCTTCCTCCTTTAACTGCTACCACTAAATTGTGTGGGTCGAAACCACACACAAGTCGTTATAAAACAAGTACAATGGTCTCTGTTGATTTTCACAAACAACTTGTGCACGTTTTAGTTGCTCCAGTGCGGAAACCCATAGTTGAAGCTCAAAATGTAACGTCCCATGCATCCAGGCAACATCAGCTTCGCATTCGAATTTTGTGCGCGCGTCAAATGCCCCGAATCACACAACTACTGTAGCTGCTTCTCCTTCTGTTTTTCCGACATTAACAGCATTTAGACTCTTTGACCATAATGATTATAGGAAAGTTCAATTTCACAATTGGCATAACCTTCTTCCAATTGAGCAATAACAGCGGCCTCAACCATGTTTAATTTGCTTTTCAAAACGACACTTAAGATACGCATAAACTTAACTGAACAATATTAAATCTTAAACAAATTTTTGCTTGAGCTTTAGACGTTATTAAATAATGGCCACTAATAATTCATAAAAATTCAATTTGTCACGCTCCGTCAACACTTTGGTCTCGCTTGTGAAAATTTCTGTTACACGCCCACGGCTAATACAGCTTAACTCAGCCAAGCAAACGTGCATATGTACTCATGCACATTTTTAGTGCCATGTAAAGGAATTTGAACAAATACGTGGAACATCAACAAAAAAGGAGTGATTTAAACCACAGCTGGTTTATATTCGTGTATAAGTAATCGATTTTTGCAGAAGTTAGCTGCGAATAGTAAATACTAAAGTTTTTAAGGTATAAAGACCTAGCGAGGTCCTCTAGCCACATATATACATACCTACAAACAAACGCGTACATCCTCCAGCTTGTTTAGCGGTGGTTTTATATCGAAAGGACAGTGGCCTTTTGAAGGTGAAACTACAGCATGACAACGCCGTCAGCAGTGCAACGAAGTCAACGTCAAAGATGACATTAACAGCGAGTACGTTATTCTGGAAAATGAAAATTTTAAGTGCATAATTAGAACATTGCAGTGACAGGCAGACATTGTTTAAAGTGTTTTCGATTTATATACCTAGAATATCTGCGATCACAACAACCAAACCGATGATTGCCATATCCCAACAAGGTATAAGAGCAGCAATTGTCTCAGTTTCTTGACCAGATTCGGTAACGCCATTAGTGGCGAGTGGGCGAGAGCGTGGAATTAAATTCTCACGCGTCATAACCGTGGAGACAGCCCAACGATACAATACATAGCTGAACTGCTCTTTGAACGCTTGGCCCATCGGATTGAATTTGTGAGCACGAGGTGCTTGTACAGTGCAATTGTAGAGAAACGCATATTGGCGCGCAATCGCTTTGCATTGACGCAGGGCCGCGGTTAATACATTCGAACCGCATAGCATTTCCATTTCCTTCGAAGTAAAATACAATACCGTATTATATTTCTCCGGCAACAAATCAATGTAAGGCTTCCAAAAGCTGTCTGGTTTCAAAGCTTCTAGCATAAGAACGTAGGACAATTTCAAATTAGACATTGAGCCGAATTGTGCCGGACTCTCTTCTAAATCGAGATTCCCCTCTGTGAGTATAAGTTTGCGTGGTATGCTACAAAGCAATTCATCTTCGGCTATATTGAGTGTAGCTTCCAAACCCAGCTCATACCCGGGAAATTGAGCTATGCGCACCCCATCATAACGCACGCAATTTGCGCTGACCCAACTATAGAAATTTTCAATGTTTGCCAGGCGCGCAGTAATGCTTGGATTGGATGTTGAGCGTTGCAGCGGCGCTTCAAGTATTTGCACATGATGCAGAAATGACTGTATTTCAGTATATTGATCCCAGCCTTCTTTCGGGTTAATGGGTTGTTGGAAGCAAATTTCGAAAAGCGTTTTAATGAGCGCACTCAATTCATTACGTTTTTGTAGCGTTAGTGTAATTTCTTTAACGACGATCATATTCAGGAAGCTCGCCAATCGTTCAAAAGCGCAAAAGCCATGTAATTTGCTTTTCCACCCATCTATTAATTCCGTCCTCACCTGAAAAGAAAGAAAATGAAAATTAACAATGTGTGTAAAAATTACAACTGATGCGTACCTCGTTTTTTTTTTTCAATGACAGGAAATTCATTGAAGGGTAATACAATCCACTTTCACAATAACACAAGGTACACTACAAAAATTCATATGGTGTTGCCAGATGCTAGGGCGGCAAACCGGGAAAAACGCGATCACATTTATTTTTTTCCCCCTGCCTTCCTTTTTTGGGCCGTGTTTTACGAATTAATAACCTGAAATAATTGATCTTCTATAAATATCCTATTACCACCCAGATCAAATACACCTGATTTCTTATAGTGGGGTTAATGTAGAATGTATTTATCACACTTTACAATAGTTTTTTTTGCTGATTACACTGTAGGGGCGTATATGGGCGGAACGCCTCAACGCCTCAACGCCTCTTTGGCACGTTCGGCATCCTCGATGCTGCTTTAAAATGATTAATTACCCTGCAAAAACGCTCTCGTCACTCCACGTCATTTGACTAGTCATTTGACAGTCATAGGTTATTTTCATAATCACATTTGCTTGGGCGCGGGTAAGTTTTATGACCTAATTTTTTGTAGGGTGGCCACACAACCAAATACGTTCCACAAAGTCATCCCCGTGCGCCATCTGTCGGCAAAATACTTACAGCCGGCCGAAAGCTTACCGCGTGGCTACACTTAAAGCCAAATCTGTCAGATCGCACACGAAGCGCACCGTCATAGAGAAGTACTTGCCATTTTAAACAAATCGCGTGGACATAAAGATAATTTACATAAAAACCACGTTGTATACCGAATTTATGTTCAAAATAAATCCAAAAAAAAAAAAAAAAACACAAAATTCAAGGCTCTTGAGCAGCTAACTGCCTAAGTAATTGTAGCTTGTTGCCAACCTCTTGTGAATATCTTCTCAACACCCAACTCCCCTCAAATTCTAAACCCTGACCAATGACAATTACCCCTTTTCAGGTCCAGTATGACCCAGTACACGACTCTACGCAGGAAGGCGGAACGCATGGCCCAGCGGTACCCGAAACCATGCCACCTGTGCGACAAACGACATCCGATCCGGTTATGCCCGGTCTACCGAGCCAAATCGGCCGAGGAAAGGCAAAGGGAAGCCGCATTAGGACGGTACTGCGGCAACTGTCTGTCAGTGGCACACCGCACCGCCGACTGCACGAGCAAAGGACGTTGTCACCAGTGCCAAGGGGACCACCACACCACGTTGCACCAGAGCTTCGACAATCCGGAGCCCCAGGAAATTGATACCAGGCCATGGAGCGTTCAGATGGATAGCGAGGACGAACACATTCTGTCTCTTCAAGCATCAGAAATAGGAACTGACAGCGGGCCACGCGAACTAGAAGAAGGAGAATTGGACGAAGCCGGAGCGGAATCACGGCCTTTCCGCCCGGCCACCAGTAGGAAGGTGGAACCAAGGAAGTTCCGGCCCCCACTCGCACACGAACGCCGCAAAGATGGAGCGGAATCACGGACTTTCCGCCAGTCAACTACACACCACCGTCACCAAGGAGCGAGGAAGCGGGGCTCAGATCGTCACAAGGGAATAGCGGAATCACGGACTTTCCGCAGTCCGAACCGGCGTCAACGCACACGAGGAGCGGAATCACGGACTTTCCGCCCCCGTCAAGGATACGAGTTAGAGAGAGTAGGTTCGCAGGGCCAGCTCGAACGACATTCTCGACGACTGCCAGCTGCCTTCAGAACTGGGCAAATTACGCGGGAGATCGTAGCACTTCGGCCCTTTACATCGATATCGCCAACTGCCGTGATCAAAATCGAGGCGCGAGGGCGGTTGCACCCGATTCGCGCACTCATCGACGCGTGCGCCACAACTTCTATAATTTCACGCGACCTGGCTCGACAGTTACACCTCGACGAAGAAAACTACGGATCACAACGAGGGTGCCTCTTGCGAATAAGGGGTAAACATGGGCAGAACCGTAGGCTCACGATTCACGCTACGATCGTTCCCAACTACGCCCGTGTGAGTCCAAGCGCGAACGTCGACCCTTCGGTCGCGACACCCTATACCCATATGCAGCTCGCCGATCCAACATTTTTTGTGTCAAGTCCGGTTCGACTCGTGTTGGGAGCCGATATATATCCGGAGCTGATACTGCCGGGCACATTGCCATCTACGCTTGGCCCTTTTTTAGCGCAGAGCAGTATATTTGGCTGGCTCTTGTCTGGAGCATGCCGCTCCTAAATCTGCCTCAACCCTCGAACTAGCTTCACGTGCCATTCGTGTGAAAAGAGGTGCAAAAAATTGAACTCAACCACGTACTATTTCCTAACGTTTACTTTTTCTTTACTACAGCTCCACGATTTACGGATGGAACCGAAATACCAATTACTGTATCAAGCAAAAGGTCGCCATGCCGCTGCCCTTATTGGGACATCCATGAATTTTGTGCATTTAAATATTAGTTAGTATTAAGTTGATCAGGGGAGATGGCCGCAGGGATCTACCGATGTTGCTTCTAGCAAGGGGGGCCGGCATGTTTAGGCCACCAAGCTAAACCCAAGAATGAGCACTGCCAATAGTGACCCAGCCTAATGTAAACTATTTGTGTTTGCTTCTATCTACTTTCGCGCACTAACACCAACGCCTATATATGTCCGTGCAGGCGTATGTGTACGTGTTGGTGCGCGAATTTCCAATTTAACTTTCCAATTTAACTTTCGTTCTATTACCCCTCAAAACCGCTTTTCGACGGAATTGAAGGGTGAACGCGTTTTACAAGAAAGAAACTCTTTCACTTCTTTTTTGGAAACCTCCATGCCAACTGCAGCCATCAGCCCTGTCATAGGTAAGATTTTCTTTTTAATTTGTATAACCTAACCTGTATATAATTAATTAAAGTGTGAATTAGCTTTTGTATATATATATATTGTGAGTTAGCTTTGAACTAAAAGTAATTAAATTGTTAAATACTTGAATTTAATCTGCGGTGTGTTCTTTTCCTTTTTTTTATCTTTTTTCAACGAGCGCAAAAACCCCTTGGGAACTCACTTGAGCTATCGAAGCCCCAAGAGGTTTTTTCATATAGTATATATATATATATTTTCGCAATTTTAGCCCCATTTTAAAAGCTAGAAGCTTCAAATTTCAATAAATGCTAACGTATATGGCAGATATTGTTGTCCGAAAAAATCATAGAGATCGGTTGTATATATAGTATATATCTCATACAACCGTTTGTTCAGATAAGAAACTTTTCGCAATTTCTACCCCATTTTAACAGCTATAAGCTTCAAATTTCACCGATTGCTTACGTATATAGTATATATTGTTGTGTCAAAAAGTCATAGAGATCGGTGATATATATAATATATATATGATGGTATATATAGTATATATATTTAGTATATATATATATTTTTTTTTGGGATTTCGGCCCCATTTTAACAGCTAGAAGCTTCAAATTTCACCAAATGCTTACGTGTATAGCATATATTGATGTCTGAAAAAATCATTGAGATCGGTGGTATACATAGTATATATCTCGTAAAACCGATTGTTCAGATAAGAAACTTTGCGCAATTTCGGCCCCGTTTTAACAGCTAGAAGCTTCAACTTTCACCAAATGCTTACGTATATAGCATATATTGTTGTCTGAAAAAATCGTAGAGATCGGTGGTATATATAGTATATATCTCATGCAACCGATTGTTCAGATAAGAAACTTTTCGCAATTTCTACCCCATTTTAACAGCTATAAGCTTCAAATTTCACCGATTGCTTGCGTATATAGTATATACCGTTGTGTCAAAAAATCATAGAGATCGGTGATATATATAATATATATATGATGGTATATATAGTATATATATTTAGTATATATATATTTTTTTTTGCGATTTCGGCCACATTTTAACAGCTAGAAGCTTCAAATTTCACAAAATGCTTACGTGTATAGCATATATTGTTGTCTGAAAAAATCATTGAGATCGGTGGTATACATAGTATATAAACTTGTCGCAATTTCTACCCCATTTTAACAGCTATAAGCTTCAAATTTCACCGATTGCTTACGTATATAGTATATACCGTTGTGTCAAAAAATCATAGAGATCGGTGATATATATAATATATATATGATGGTATATATAGTATATATATTTAGTATATATATTTTATTTTGCGATTACTGCCCCATTTTAAGAGCTAGAGGCTTCAAATTTCAGCGAATGCTTACGTATATAGCATATATTGTTGTCTGAAAAAATCATACAGATCGGTGGTATATATATATGGTGGTTTATATAATATATATATATATATTAGCAATTTTAGCCCCATTTTAACAGCTAGAAGCTTCGAATTTCACCGAATGCTTACGTATATGGCATATATTGTTGTCTGAAAAAAGTATAGAGATCGGTTGTATATATAGTATATATCTCATACAACCGATTGTTCAGATAAGAAGCTTTTCGCAATTTCTATCCCATTTTAACAGCTATAAGCTTCAAATTTCACCGATTTCTTACGTATATAGTATATATTGTTGTGTCAAAAAATCATAGAGATCGGTGATATATATAATATATATAAGATGGTATATATAGTACATATATTTAGTATATATATATATTTTTTTTGCGATTTCGGCCCCATTTTAACAGCTAGAAGCTTCAAATTGCACCAGATGCTTACGTATATAGCATATATTGATGTCTGAAAAAATCATTCAGATCGGTGGTATACATAGTATTTTTCTCATACAACCGATTGTTCAGATAAGAAACTTTGCGCAATTTCTGACCCGTTTTAACAGCTAGAAGCTTTAAATTTCACCAAATGCTTACGTATATAGCATATACTGTTGTCTGAAAAAATCATAGAGATCGGTGGTATATATAGTATATATCTCATACAACCGATTGTTCAGATAAGAAACTTTGCGCAATTTCTGCCCCGTTTTAACATCTAGAAGCTTCAAATTTCACCAAATGATTACGTATATAGCATATATTGTTGTCTGAAAAAATCATAGAGATCGGTGGTACATATATTATATCCCCCATATAAACTGAATTTTTTTGCCCCTTTTTTACGGCTAGAAGCTTCAAAATTAATAAAATTTCATCAAATAGTTACGTTTACGTCATATATTGTTGAAATACCTGATTCGTAGTCATAGTTTTTACACGCAGACCACAAAAAACCTGAAACTTTGCATCCTCACACAAAGTACCTACCTATTTTTATAACTTTCATGAAAATGAAATGGTATATTAATTTCGTCACGAAACCCAAAATTGTAAGTCCTTAAAGGAAAATAGATAGACGCACCATTAAGTATACTGAAATAATCAGGTTGAATAGCTGAGTTGATTTAGCCATATCCGTCTGTCCGTCTGTCTGTTTGTATGCAAACTAGTCCCTCAATTTTTGAGATATCTTGATAAAATTTGGTGAGCGGGTGTATTTGGGTGTCCGATTAGACATTTGTCGGAACCGGCCGGATCGGACCACTATAGCATATATCCTCCATACAACCGGTTTTTCAGAAAAAGAGAATTTTTGTAATATCTTACTCAATTTAACAGATTGAAGCTTCAAACTTCACCATATACTTTCGCATATTGCACATATTGTTGCCTGAAAAAATTGATGAGATCGGTCGTATATATAGTATATATCCCCCACAACCGATTGTTCAGATAAGAAACTTTTCGTAATTACTGCCCCATTTTAAGAGCTGTAGGATTCAAATTTCAACGAATGCTTACGTATATAGCATATATTGCTGTCTGAAAAAATCATACCGATCGGTGGTATATATTGTATATATATGGTGGTATTTATAGTATATACATACATATAGTATATATATATATTTTCGCAATTTTAGCCCCATTTTAACAGCTAGAAGCTTTAAATTTCACCGAATGCTTACGTATATGGCATATATTGTTGTCTGTAAAAATCATAGAGATCGGTTGTATATATAGTATATATCTCATACAACCGTGTGTTCAGATAAGAAACTTTCGCAATTTCTACCCCATTTTACAGCTATAAGCTTCAAATATCCCCGATTGCTTACGTATATAGTATATATTGTTGTGTCAAAAAATCATAGAGATCGGTGATATATATAATATATATATGATGGTATATTTAGTATATATATATTTTTTTTGCAATTTCGGCCCCATTTTAACAGCTAGAAGCTTCAAATTTCACCAAATGCTTACGTCTATAGCATATATTGTTGTCTGAAAAAATCATAGAGATCGGTGGTATATATAGTATATATTCATACAGCCGATTGTTCAGATAAGAAACTTTGCGCGATTTCTGCCCCGTTTTAACAGCTAGAAGCTTCAAATTTCACCAAATGCTTACATGTATAGCATATATTGTTGTCTGAAAAAATCATAGAGATCGGTGGTATATATAGTATATATTCATACAGCCGATTGTTCAGATAAGAAACTTTGCGCAATTTCTGCCCCATTTTAACAGCTAGAAGCTTCAAATTTCACCAAATGCTTACGTATATGGCATATATTGTTGTCTGAAAAAATCATAGAGATCGGTGGTACATATATTATATACCCCATATAAACTGTATTTTTTTGCCCCTTTTTTACGGCTAAAAGCTTCAAAATTAATAAAATTTCATCAAATAGTTACGTTTACGTCATATATTGTTGAAATAAGTGATTCCTAGTCATAGTTTTTACACACAGACCACAAAAAACCTGAAACTTTGCATCCTCACACAAAGTAGCTACCTATTTTTATACCTTTCATGAAAATGAAATGGTATATTAATTTCGTCACGAAACCCAAAATTGTAAGTCCTTAAAGGAAAATAGATAGACCCACCATTAAGTATACCGAAATAATCAGGTTGAAGAGCTGAGTTGATTTAGCCATGTCCGTCTGTCCGTCTGTCTGTTTGTATGCAAACTAGTCCCTCAATTTTTGAGATATCTTGATAAAATTTGGTGAGCGGATGTATTTGGGTGTCCGATTAGACATTTGTCGAAACCGGCCGGATCGGACCACTATAGCATATATCCTCCTTACAACCGATTTTTCAGAAAAAGAGGATTATTGTAATATCTTACTCAATTTAACAGATTGAAGCTTCAAACTTCACCATATATTTTCACGTATTGCACATATTGTTGCCTGAAAAAATTGATGAGATCGGTCGTATATATAGTATATAACCCCCACAACCGATTGTTCAGATAAGAAACTTTTCGTAATTACTGCCCCATTTTAAGAGCTAGAGGCTTCAAATTTCAGCGAATGCTTACGTATATAGCATATATTGTTTTCTGAAAAATCATACAGATCGGTGGTATATATAACATATATATGGTGGTATATATAGTATATATATATATATATTTTCGCAATTTTAACCCCATTTTAGCAGCTAGAAGCTTGAAATTTCACCGAATGCTTACGTATATGGCATATATTGTTGTCTGAAAAAATCATAGAGATCGGTTGTATATATAGTATATATCTCATACAACCGATTGTTCAGATAAGAAACTTTTCGCAATTTCTACCCCATTTTAACAGCTATAAGCTTAAACTTTCACCGATTGCTTACGTATATAGTGTATATTGTTGTGTCAAAAAATCATAGGGATCGGTGATATATATAAAATATATATGATGGTATATATAGTATATATATTTAGTATATATATATTTTTTTTTTGCGATTTCGGCCCCATTTTAACAGCTAGAAGCTTCAACTTTCACCAAATGCTTACGTGTATAGCATATATTGATGTCTGAAAAAATCATTGAGATCGGTGGTATACATAGTATATATCTCATAAAACCGATTGTTCAGATAAGAAACTTTGCGCAATTTCTGCCCCGTTTTAACAGCTAGAAGCTTCAAATTTCACCAAATGCTTACGTATATAGCGTATATTGTTGTCTGAAAAAATCATAGAGATCGGTGGTATATATATTATATATCTCATACAACCGATTGTTTAGATAAGAAAATTTGCGCAATTTCTGCTCATTTTAACAGCTAGAAGCTTCAAATTTCACCAAATGCTTACGTATATAGCATATATTGTTGTCTGAAAAAATCATAGAGATCGGTGGTACATATATTATATACCCCATATAAACTGTATTTTTTTGCCCCTTTTTACGGCTATAAGCTTCAAAATTCATAAAATTTCATCAAATAGTTACGTTTACATCATATATTGTTGAAATACGTGATTCGTAGTCATAGTTTTTACACGCAGACCACAAAAAACCTGAAACTTTGCATCCTCACACAAAGTACCTACCTATTTTTATAACTTTCATGAAAATGAAATGGTATATTAATTTCTTCACGAAACCTAAAATTGTAAGTCCTTAAAGGAAAATAGATAGACCCACCATTAAGTATACCGAAATAATCAGGTTGAAGAGCTGAGTTGATTTAGCCATGTCCGTCTGTCCGCCTGTCCGTCTGTCTGTTTGTATGCAAACTATTCCCTCAATTTTTGAGATATCTTGATAAAATTTGGTGAGCGGGTGTATTTGGGTGTCCGATTGGACATTTTTCGGAACCGGCCGGATCGGACCACTATAGCATATATCCTCCATACAACCGATTTTTCAGAAAAAGAAGATTTTTGTAATATCTTACTCAATTTAACAGATTGAAGCTTCACACTTCACCATATACTTTCGCATATTGCACATATTGTTGCCTGAAAAAATTGATGAGATCGGTCGTATATATAGTATATATCCGCCACAACCGATTGTTCAGATAAGAAACTTTTCCCAATTACTGCCCAATTTTAAGAGCTAGAGGCTTCAAATTTCAACAAATGCTTACGTATATAGCATATATTGTTGTCTGAAAAAAACATACAGATCGGTGGTATATATAGTATAAATATATAGGATATATAGTATATATATAGTATATATATATATATATTTTCGCAATTTTAGCCCCATTTTAAAAGCTAGAAGCTTCAAATTTCAACAAATGCTTACGTATATGGCAGATATTGCTGTCCGAAAAAATCATAGAGATCGGTTGTATATATAGTATATATCTCATACAACCGTTTGTTCAGATAAGAATCTTTTCGCAATTTCTACCCCATTTTAGCAGCTATAAGCTTCAAATTTCACCGATTGCTTACGTATATAGTATATATTGTTGTGTCAAAAAGTCATAGAGATCGGTGATATATATAATATATATATGATGGTATATATAGTATATATATTTAGTATATATATATATTTTTTTTTGGGATTTCGGCCCCATTTTAACAGCTAGAAGCTTCAAATTTCACCAAATGCTTACGCGTATAGCATATATTGATGTCTGAAAAAATCATTGAGATCGGTGGTATACATAGTATATATCTCGTACAACCGATTGTTCAGATAAGAAACTTTGCGCAATTTCTGCCCCGTTTTAACAGCTAGAAGCTTCAACTTTCACCAAATGCTTATGTATATAGCATATGTTGTTGTCTGAAAAATCGTAGAGATCGGTGGTATATATAGTATATATCTCATGCAACCGATTGTTCAGATAAGAAACTTTTCGCAATTTCTACCCCATTTTAACAGCTATAAGCTTCAAATTTCACCGATTGCTTGCGTATATAGTATATACCGTTGTGTCAAAAAATCATAGAGATCGGTGATATATATAATATATATATGATGTATATATAGTATATATATTTAGTATATATATATTTTTTTTGCGATTTCGGCCACATTTTAACAGCTAGAAGCGTCAAATTTCACAAAATACTTACGTGTATAGCATATATTGTTGTCTGAAAAAATCATTGAGATCGGTGGTATACATAGTATATAAACTTGTCGCAATTTCTACCCCATTTTAACAGCTATAAGCTTCAAATTTCACCGATTGCTTACGTATATAGTATATACCGTTGTGTCAAAAAATCATAGAGATCGGTGATATATATAATATATATATGATGGTATATATAGTATATATATTTAGTATATATATTTTATTTTGCGATTACTGCCCCATTTTAAGAGCTAGAGGCTTCAAATTTCAGCGAATGCTTACGTATATAGCATATATTGTTGTCTGAAAAAATCATACAGATCGGTGGTATATATATATGGTGGTATATATAATATATATATATATATTAGCAATTTTAGCCCCATTTTAACAGCTAGAAGCTTTAAATTTCACCGAATGCTTACGTTTATGGCATATATTGTTGTCTGTAAAAAGTATAGAGATCGGTTGTATATATAGTATATATCTCATACAACCGATTGTTCAGATAAGAAGCTTTTCGCAATTTCTATCCCATTTTAACAGCTATAAGCTTCAAATTTCACCGATTGCTTACGTATATAGTATATATTGTTGTGTCAAAAAATCATAGAGATCGGTGGTACATATATTATATACCCCATATAAACTGTATTTTTTGCCCCTTTTTTACGGCTAGAAGCTTCAAAATTCATAAAATTTCATCAAATAGTTACGTTTACGTCTTATATTGTTGAAATACGTGATTCGTAGTCATAGTTTTTACACGCAGACCACAAAAAACCTGAAACTTTGCATCCTCACACAAAGCACCTACCTATTTTTTATTTTATATTTATCTTAAAAATCGTTTAGATAGGTTCAAATTTCACCAAATGCTTACGTATATAGCATATATTGTTGTCTGAAAAAATCATAGAGATCGGTGGTACATATATTATATACCCCATATAAACTGTATTTTTTTACCCCTTTTTTACGGCTAGAAGCTTCAAAATTCATAAAATGTCATCAAATTGTTACGTTTACGTCATATATTGTTGAAATACGTGATTCGTAGTCATAGTTTTTACGCGCAGACCACAAAAAACCTGAAACTTTGCATCCTCACACAAAGTACCTACCTATTTTTATACCTTTCATGAAAATGAATTGGTATATTAATTTCGTCACGAAACCCAAAATTGTAAGTCCTTAAAGGAAAATAGATAGACCCACCATTAAGTATACCGAAATAATCAGGTTGAAGGGCTGAGTTGATTTAACTATGTCCGTCTGTCCGTCTGTCTGTTTGTATGCAAACTAGTCCCTCAATTTTTGAGATATCTTGATAAAATTTGGTGAGCGGGTGTATTTGGGTGTCCGATTAGACATTTGTCGGAACCGGCCGGATCCGACCACTATAGCATATATCCTCCATACAACCAATTTTTCAGAAAAAGAGGATTTTTGTAATATCTTACTCAATTTAACAGATTTAAGCCTCAAACTTCACCATATACTTTCGTATATTGCACATATTGTTGCCTGAAAAAATTGATGAGATCGGTCATATACATAGTATATATCCCCCACAACCGATTGTTCAGATAAGAAAATTTTCGTAATTACTGCCCCATTTTAAGAGCTAGAGGCTTCAAATTTCAACGAATGCTTACGTATATAGCATATATTGTTGTCTGTAAAAATCATAGAGATCGGTTGTATATATAGTATATATCTCATACAACCGTGTGTTCAGATAAGAAACTTTCGCAATTTCTACCCCATTTTACAGCTATAAGCTTCAAATATCCCCGATTGCTTACGTATATAGTATATATTGTTGTGTCAAAAAATCATAGAGATCGGTGATATATATAATATATATATGATGGTATATTTAGTATATATATATTTTTTTTGCAATTTCGGCCCCATTTTAACAGCTAGAAGCTTCAAATTTCACCAAATGCTTACGTCTATAGCATATATTGTTGTCTGAAAAAATCATAGAGATCGGTGGTATATATAGTATATATTCATACAGCCGATTGTTCAGATAAGAAACTTTGCGCGATTTCTGCCCCGTTTTAACAGCTAGAAGCTTCAAATTTCACCAAATGCTTACATGTATAGCATATATTGTTGTCTGAAAAAATCATAGAGATCGGTGGTATATATAGTATATATTCATACAGCCGATTGTTCAGATAAGAAACTTTGCGCAATTTCTGCCCCATTTTAACAGCTAGAAGCTTCAAATTTCACCAAATGCTTACGTATATGGCATATATTGTTGTCTGAAAAAATCATAGAGATCGGTGGTACATATATTATATACCCCATATAAACTGTATTTTTTTGCCCCTTTTTTACGGCTAAAAGCTTCAAAATTAATAAAATTTCATCAAATAGTTACGTTTACGTCATATATTGTTGAAATAAGTGATTCCTAGTCATAGTTTTTACACACAGACCACAAAAAACCTGAAACTTTGCATCCTCACACAAAGTAGCTACCTATTTTTATACCTTTCATGAAAATGAAATGGTATATTAATTTCGTCACGAAACCCAAAATTGTAAGTCCTTAAAGGAAAATAGATAGACCCACCATTAAGTATACCGAAATAATCAGGTTGAAGAGCTGAGTTGATTTAGCCATGTCCGTCTGTCCGTCTGTCTGTTTGTATGCAAACTAGTCCCTCAATTTTTGAGATATCTTGATAAAATTTGGTGAGCGGATGTATTTGGGTGTCCGATTAGACATTTGTCGAAACCGGCCGGATCGGACCACTATAGCATATATCCTCCTTACAACCGATTTTTCAGAAAAAGAGGATTATTGTAATATCTTACTCAATTTAACAGATTGAAGCTTCAAACTTCACCATATATTTTCACGTATTGCACATATTGTTGCCTGAAAAAATTGATGAGATCGGTCGTATATATAGTATATAACCCCCACAACCGATTGTTCAGATAAGAAACTTTTCGTAATTACTGCCCCATTTTAAGAGCTAGAGGCTTCAAATTTCAGCGAATGCTTACGTATATAGCATATATTGTTTTCTGAAAAAATCATACAGTTCGGTGGTATATATAACATATATATGGTGGTATATATAGTATATATATATATATATTTTCGCAATTTTAACCCCATTTTAGCAGCTAGAAGCTTGAAATTTCACCGAATGCTTACGTATATGGCATATATTGTTGTCTGAAAAAATCATAGAGATCGGTTGTATATATAGTATATATCTCATACAACCGATTGTTCAGATAAGAAACTTTTCGCAATTTCTACCCCATTTTAACAGCTATAAGCTTAAACTTTCACCGATTGCTTACGTATATAGTGTATATTGTTGTGTCAAAAAATCATAGGGATCGGTGATATATATAAAATATATATGATGGTATATATAGTATATATATTTAGTATATATATATTTTTTTTTTGCGATTTCGGCCCCATTTTAACAGCTAGAAGCTTCAACTTTCACCAAATGCTTACGTGTATAGCATATATTGATGTCTGAAAAAATCATTGAGATCGGTGGTATACATAGTATATATCTCATAAAACCGATTGTTCAGATAAGAAACTTTGCGCAATTTCTGCCCCGTTTTAACAGCTAGAAGCTTCAAATTTCACCAAATGCTTACGTATATAGCGTATATTGTTGTCTGAAAAAATCATAGAGATCGGTGGTATATATATTATATATCTCATACAACCGATTGTTTAGATAAGAAAATTTGCGCAATTTCTGCCCATTTTAACAGCTAGAAGCTTCAAATTTCACCAAATGCTTACGTATATAGCATATATTGTTGTCTGAAAAAATCATAGAGATCGGTGGTACATATATTATATACCCCATATAAACTGTATTTTTTTGCCCCTTTTTACGGCTATAAGCTTCAAAATTCATAAAATTTCATCAAATAGTTACGTTTACATCATATATTGTTGAAATACGTGATTCGTAGTCATAGTTTTTACACGCAGACCACAAAAAACCTGAAACTTTGCATCCTCACACAAAGTACCTACCTATTTTTATAACTTTCATGAAAATGAAATGGTATATTAATTTCTTCACGAAACCTAAAATTGTAAGTCCTTAAAGGAAAATAGATAGACCCACCATTAAGTATACCGAAATAATCAGGTTGAAGAGCTGAGTTGATTTAGCCATGTCCGTCTGTCCGCCTGTCCGTCTGTCTGTTTGTATGCAAACTATTCCCTCAATTTTTGAGATATCTTGATAAAATTTGGTGAGCGGGTGTATTTGGGTGTCCGATTGGACATTTGTCGGAACCGGCCGGATCGGACCACTATAGCATATATCCTCCATACAACCGATTTTTCAGAAAAAGAAGATTTTTGTAATATCTTACTCAATTTAACAGATTGAAGCTTCACACTTCACCATATACTTTCGCATATTGCACATATTGTTGCCTGAAAAAATTGATGAGATCGGTCGTATATATAGTATATATCCGCCACAACCGATTGTTCAGATAAGAAACTTTTCCCAATTACTGCCCAATTTTAAGAGCTAGAGGCTTCAAATTTCAACAAATGCTTACGTATATAGCATATATTGTTGTCTGAAAAAAACATACAGATCGGTGGTATATATAGTATAAATATATAGGATATATAGTATATATATAGTATATATATATATATATTTTCGCAATTTTAGCCCCATTTTAAAAGCTAGAAGCTTCAAATTTCAACAAATGCTTACGTATATGGCAGATATTGCTGTCCGAAAAAATCATAGAGATCGGTTGTATATATAGTATATATCTCATACAACCGTTTGTTCAGATAAGAAACTTTTCGCAATTTCTACCCCATTTTAGCAGCTATAAGCTTCAAATTTCACCGATTGCTTACGTATATAGTATATATTGTTGTGTCAAAAAGTCATAGAGATCGGTGATATATATAATATATATATGATGGTATATATAGTATATATATGATGGTATATATATATATTTTTTTTTGGGATTTCGGCCCCATTTTAACAGCTAGAAGCTTCAAATTTCACCAAATGCTTATGTGTATAGCATATATTGATGTCTGAAAAAATCATTGAGATCGGTGGTATACATAGTATATATCTCGTACAACCGATTGTTCAGATAAGAAACTTTGCGCAATTTCTGCCCCGTTTTAACAGCTAGAAGCTTCAACTTTCACCAAATGCTTATGTATGTAGCATATGTTGTTGTCTGAAAAAATCGTAGAGATCGGTGGTATATATAGTATATATCTCATGCAACCGATTGTTCAGATAAGAAACTTTTCGCAATTTCTACCCCATTTTAACAGCTATAAGCTTCAAATTTCACCGATTGCTTGCGTATATAGTATATACCGTTGTGTCAAAAAATCATAGAGATCGGTGATATATATAATATATATATGATGGTATATATAGTATATATATTTAGTATATATATATTTTTTTTGCGATTTCGGCCACATTTTAACAGCTAGAAGCGTCAAATTTCACAAAATACTTACGTGTATAGCATATATTGTTGTCTGAAAAAATCATTGAGATCGGTGGTATACATAGTATATAAACTTGTCGCAATTTCTACCCCATTTTAACAGCTATAAGCTTCAAATTTCACCGATTGCTTACGTATATAGTATATACCGTTGTGTCAAAAAATCATAGAGATCGGTGATATATATAATATATATATGATGGTATATATAGTATATATATTTAGTATATATATTTTATTTTGCGATTACTGCCCCATTTTAAGAGCTAGAGGCTTCAAATTTCAGCGAATGCTTACGTATATAGCATATATTGTTGTCTGAAAAAATCATACAGATCGGTGGTATATATATATGGTGGTATATATAATATATATATATATATTAGCAATTTTAGCCCCATTTTAACAGCTAGAAGCTTTAAATTTCACCGAATGCTTACGTTTATGGCATATATTGTTGTCTGTAAAAAGTATAGAGATCGGTTGTATATATAGTATATATCTCATACAACCGATTGTTCAGATAAGAAGCTTTTCGCAATTTCTATCCCATTTTAACAGCTATAAGCTTCAAATTTCACCGATTGCTTACGTATATAGTATATATTGTTGTGTCAAAAAATCATAGAGATCGGTGGTACATATATTATATACCCCATATAAACTGTATTTTTTGCCCCTTTTTTACGGCTAGAAGCTTCAAAATTCATAAAATTTCATCAAATAGTTACGTTTACGTCTTATATTGTTGAAATACGTGATTCGTAGTCATAGTTTTTACACGCAGACCACAAAAAACCTGAAACTTTGCATCCTCACACAAAGCACCTACCTATTTTTTATTTTATATTTATCTTAAAAATCGTTTAGATAGGTTCAAATTTCACCAAATGCTTACGTATATAGCATATATTGTTGTCTGAAAAAATCATAGAGATCGGTGGTACATATATTATATACCCCATATAAAGTGTATTTTTTTACCCCTTTTTTACGGCTAGAAGCTTCAAAATTCATAAAATGTCATCAAATTGTTACGTTTACGTCATATATTGTTGAAATACGTGATTCGTAGTCATAGTTTTTACGCGCAGACCACAAAAAACCTGAAACTTTGCATCCTCACACAAAGTACCTACCTATTTTTATACCTTTCATGAAAATGAATTGGTATATTAATTTCGTCACGAAACCCAAAATTATAAGTCCTTAAAGGAAAATAGATAGACCCACCATTAAGTATACCGAAATAATCAGGTTGAAGGGCTGAGTTGATTTAACTATGTCCGTCTGTCCGTCTGTCTGTTTGTATGCAAACTAGTCCCTCAATTTTTGAGATATCTTGATAAAATTTGGTGAGCGGGTGTATTTGGGTGTCCGATTAGACATTTGTCGGAACCGGCCGGATCCGACCACTATAGCATATATCCTCCATACAACCAATTTTTCAGAAAAAGAGGATTTTTGTAATATCTTACTCAATTTAACAGATTTAAGCCTCAAACTTCACCATATACTTTCGTATATTGCACATATTGTTGCCTGAAAAAATTGATGAGATCGGTCATATACATAGTATATATCCCCCACAACCGATTGTTCAGATAAGAAAATTTTCGTAATTACTGCCCCATTTTAAGAGCTAGAGGCTTCAAATTTCAACGAATGCTTACGTATATAGCATATATTGTTGTCTGAAAAAATCATACAGATCGGTGATATATATAGTATATATATGGTGGTATATATTGTATATATATATAGTATATATAAATATTTTCGCAATTTTAGCCCCATTTTAACAGCTAGAAGCTTCAAATTTCACCGAATGCTTACGTATATGGCATACATTGTGGTCTGAAAAAATCATAGAGATCTGTTGTATATATCTCATACAACCGATTGTTCAGATAAGAAACTTTTCGCAATTTCTACCCCATTTTAACAGCTATAAGCTTCAAATTTCACCAATTGCTTACGTATATAGTATATATTGTTGTGTCAAAAAATCATAGAGATCGGTGATATATATAATATATATATGATGGTATATATAGTATATATATTTACAGCCCTATTCTGTGCACTTGACAAGTTCACCATCTTTCTTATTTGTCAAGTTTGATTATTTATCAAGTATTTTCTATTCTGTGTCAAATATAAAAAGCTCTTTGGTTGACTAGTTGTCAATAAGTCAAACGCTCTTGATAATTTAATTTATACGGATAAACTTAAACTAGAATTCTGTTATTGTGCGATCGAGAGAAAATGGAAGATTTATTACTTTTGCTATTATTGTGGGAAGATCCTCTGGGGATTTTGGGGGTAATTTCAGGACAGTTTTGGGGACTCCCTCGGGGTCATTTGGGGGTCATTCTGGGAGGGTTTGGGGTTTCAATTGGGTGCTCCCGGGGTCATTTGGGGGTCGTTCCTGTATCTTTTGGGGACTCCCTCGGGGTCATTTGGGGATCATTCCGGTACAGTTTTTGGGACTCCCTCGGGGTATTTGGGGGACATTCCGGGATGGTTTTGGGGTTTCAATTGGGTGCTCCCGGGGTCATTTGGGGGTCGTTCCTGCATCGTTTTGGGAGTCCCTCTTGGTCATTTGGTGATCATTCCGGGACGGTTTTGTGGACTCCCTCGGGGGCATTTGGGGGACATTCCGGGATGGTTTTGGGGACTCCATCTGGTCGCCCCGGCGTTATTTAGGGGTCGTTCCGGTATCTTTTTGGGGACTCTCCTCCCGAGGTCATTCCGGAATAGTTTTGAGGACTCCCTCGAGGTTATTTGGGGGTTTTGTCTCCCAAATGACCCCCAAGAGAGCCTCCCAAACGATCTCGGAACGCCCCTAAATGACCCCAGGAGGACCCGGTGAAGTCCCCAAAACCATCCCGGAATGGCCCCCAAATGACCCCGATGGAGTCCCAAAATGGATCCCGGAATGACCCTCAAATGACCCCGAGAGAGTCCCCAAACCCGTCCCGGAATGATCCGCAAATGACCCCGAGGGAAACCCCAAATGTTCCGAAGGAGTCCCCAAAGCCATGCCGAAATTACCCCCAAAAAAACCAGCGGATTATTTTTTCCTATTCCAATTTCGGGGTTAGAAGCATAAAATGAGACATATCGCTCCAATTGCTCATGCGTAGCACGTTCCAATTTTGATTTCTTTGAAAAAACTATGATTTTAAAATATTTGCTACAAAAAATTAAGAACAGTATTTAACTCTTACGTTTTTTCCATTTCGCGATTGTTGCACTAAACCGTTGATTTAAATGAAAATAAAATACAGTCCATTAAATAATAATTTATAAAATAAAAAAAATAATAAATTTAAAAAATGCTTGCTTGCAGTGGGCTTTGAACCCGCAACTCCAAACTTGTGAGTCGGATACGTCATCCACTGTGCCACGACTTAGACACCTATAAGCATATCAAATTACTCCCTTATAACTCACATTAAATTGTTCGCCCTCAATTGCCCCACGCTTAGCTAATTTAGTTCACCCCAATATGGTGAAAAGCACAGGTCGTAGAGCTTTTTAGAGTTGTCAAGCTATGCACAGAATAGAAATATTTGTCAACTTGATAAAAATCTTGATTACTTGTCAACTTATTGACAATTTGTCAAGCACACAGAATAACCCCGTTAGACACCTATGAGCATATCAAATTACTCCCTTATAACTCACATTAAATTGCTCGCCCTCAACTGCCCCACGCTTAGCTAATTTAGTTCACCCCAATATGGTGAAAAGCACAGGTCGTAGAGCTTTTTAGAGTTGTCAAGCTATGCACAGAATAGAAATATTTGTCAACTTGATAAAAATCTTGATTACTTTTCAACTTATTGACAATTTGTCAAGTACACAGTATAACCCCGTTAGTATATATATATTTTTTTTGCGATTTCGGCCCATTTTAACAGCTATAAGCTTCAAATTTCACCAAATGCTTACGTGTATAGCATATATTGATGTCTGAAAAAATCATTGAGATCGGTGGCATACATAGTATATATCTCATACAACCGATTGTTCAAATAAGAAACTTTGCGCAATTTCTGCCCCGTTTTAACAGCTAGAAGCTTTAAATTTCACCAAATGCTTACGCATATAGCATATATTTTTGTCTGAAAAAACCATAGAGATCGGTGGTATATATAGTATATATCTCATACAACAGATTGTTCAGATAAGAAACTTTGCGCAATTTCTGCTCCATTTTAACAGCTAGAAGCTTCAAATTTCACCTAATGCTTACGTATATAGCACATATTGTTGTCTGAAAAAATTATAGAGATCGGTGGTACATATATTATATACCCCATATAAACTGTATTTTTTTGCCCCTTTTTTACGGCTATAAGCTTCAAAATTCATAAAATTTCATCAAATAGTTACGTTTACGTCATATATTGTTGAAATACGTGATTCGTAGTCATAGCTTTTACAGGCAGACCACAAAAAAACTGAAACTTTGCATCCTCACACAAAGTACCTACCTATTCTTATACCTTTCATGAAAATGAAATGGTATATTAATTTCGTCACGAAACCGAAAATTGTAAGTCCTTAAAGGAAAATAGATAGACCCACCATTAAGTATACCGAAATAATCAGGTTGAAGAGCTGAGTTGATTTAGCCATGTCCGTCTGTCCGTCTGTCTGTTTGTATGCAAACTAGTCCCTCAATTTTTGAGATATCTTGATAAAATTTGGTGAGCGGGTGTATTTGGGTGTCCGATTAGACATTTGTCGGAACCGACCGGATCGGACCACTATAGCATATATCCTCCATACAATCGATTTTTCAGAAAAAGAGGATTTTTGTAATATCTTACCCAATTTAACAGATTGAAGCTTCAACCTTCACAATATAAAAATAATTTTGCTTTAAACTTATTAATATTTTCACAGTCTTTTATCGCATTTGGTAATTCATTGTACATTTTATAACCTATATATTCTAAAGTCTTCTTCGCCTGAAAAAATTGATGAGATCGGCCGTATATATAGTATATATCCCCCACAACCGATTGTTCAGATAAGGAACTTTTCGTAATTACTGCCCTATTTTAAGAGCTAGAGGCTTCAAATTTCAACGAATGCTTACGCATATAGCATATATTGTTGTCTGAAAAAATCATAAAGATTGGTGGTATATATAGTATATATATGGTGGTATATATAGTATATATATATAGTATATATATATATATTGTCGCAAATTTTAGCCCCATTTTAACAGCTAGAAGCTTCAAATTTCACTGAATATTTACGTATATAGCATATATTGTTGTCTGAAAAAATCATAGAGATCGGTTGTATACATAGTATATATCTCATACAACCGATTGTTCAGATAAGAAACTTTTCGCAATTTCCACCCCATTTTAACAGCTATAAGCTTCAAATTACACCGATTGCTTACGTACATATATAGCATATATTGTTGTCTGCAAAAATCATAGAGATCGGTTGTATATATAGTATATATCTCAGACAACTGATTGTTCAGATAAGAAACTTTTCGCAATTTCTACCCCATTTTAACAGCTATAAGCTTCAAATTTCACCGATTGCTTACGTATATAGCATATATTGTTGTCTGAAAAAGTCACAGAGATCGGTTGTATATATAGTATATATTTCATACAACCGATTGTTCAGATAAAAAAATTTACGCAATTTCTACCCCATTTTAACAGCTAAAGCTTCAAATTTCACCGATTGCTTACGTATACAGCATATATTGTTGTCTGAAAAAATCATAGAGATCGGTTGTATATATAGTATATATCTCATACAACCGATTGTTCAGATAAGAAACTTTGCGCAATTTCTGCCCCGTTCTAACAGCTGAAGCTTCAAATTTCACAAAATGCTTACGTATATAGCATATATTGTTGTCTGAAAAATTCATAGAGATCGGTGGTACATATATTATATACCCCATATAAACTCTAATTTTTGCCCCCCTTTTACGGCTAGAAGCTTCAAAATTCATCAAATTTCATCAAATAGTTACGCTTACGTCATATATTGTTGAAATACGTGATTCGTAGTCATAGTTTTTACACGCAGACCACAAAAAACCTGAAACTTTGGATCCTCACACAAAGTACCTACCTATTTTTTATTTTATATTTATCTTAAAAATCGTTTAGATATGTTCAAATTTCACCAAATGCTTACGTGTATAGTATATTTTGTTGTCTGAAAAAATCATTGAGATCGGTGGTATATATAGTATATATCTCATACAACCAATTGTTCAGATAAGAAACTGTGCGCAATTTCTGCCCCTTTTTAACAGATAGACGCTTCAAATTTCACCATATGCTTACGTATATAGCATATATTGTTGTCTGAAAAAATCATAGAGATCGGTGGTATATATATTATATACCCCATATAAACTCTAATTTTTGCCCCCTTTTTACGGCTAGAAGCTTCAAAATTCATCAAATTTCATCAAATAGTTACGCTTACGTCATATATTGTTGAAATACGTGATTCGTAGTCATAGTTTTTACACGCAGACCACAAAAAACCTGAAACTTTGGATCCTCACACAAAGTACCTACCTATTTTTTATTTTATATTTATCTTAAAAATCGTTAAGGTATGTAGATCTGTTCACTATATATTTCTTATCTTATACATCCGATTATTCGGAGATTACGAGCGGGATAAGATTATTGTTCAGCCCCATTCATGAAAGGTATGAATTCTTCGGCACAGCCGAAGACAGTCCCGTTCTTATTTGTTTATTTTATGTTTATCTTAAAAATCGTTTAGATATGTTCAAATTTCATCAAATGTTTACGTGTATAGCATATATTGTTGTCTGAAAAAATCATAGAGATCGGTGGTACATATATTATATACCCCATATAAACTGCATTTTTTTGCCCCTTTTTACGGCTAGAAGCTTCAAAATTCATAAAATTTCATCAAATAGTTACGTTTACGTCATATATTGTTGAAATACGTGATTCGTAGTCATAGCTTTTACACGCAGACCACAAAAAACCTGAAAATTTGCATCCTCACACAAAGTACCTACCTATTTTTTATTTTATGTTTATCTTAAAAATCGTTTAGATATGTTCAAATGTCACCAAATGTTTACGTGTATAGCATATATTCTTGTCTGAAAAAATCATTGAGATCGGTGGTATATATAGGATATATCTCATACAACCGATTGTTCAGATAAGAAACTTTGCGCAATTTCTGTCCCATTTTAACAGCTAGAAGCTTTAAGTTTCACCAAATGCTTACGTATATAGCATATATTGTTGTCTGAAAAATTCATAGAGATCGTGGTACATATATTATATACCCCATATAAACTGTATTTTTTTGCCCCTTTTTTACGGCTAGAAGCTTCAAAATTCATAAAAATTCTTCAAATAGTAACGTTTACGTCGCATATTGTTGAAATACGTGATTCGTAGTCACAGTTTTTACACGCAGACCACAAAAAACCTGAAATTTTGCATCCTCACACAAAGTTCCTACCTATTTTTTATTTTATATTTATCTTAAAAATCGTTTAGGTATGTAGATCTGTTCACTATATATTTCTTATCTTATATATCAGATTATTTGGAAATTACGAACCTGATAAGATTATTGTTCAGCCCCGTTCATGAAAGGTATGAATTCTTCGGCACAGCCGAAGACAGTCCCGTCCTTGCTTGTTTTTGAAATAACTTTTTAACAAAAGGTGGATAAACGAAACATTTTCCGGTATAAACATGGACAAACGACGGACATACGATTTGGCACAACAAAGCGAAAAAAAATTTGGGGTTGTTAGTTATTAAAAAAAAAAAATTCGTGTGTGAAGTTGGCACCTCCATTTGCGAGTAATTAAAAAAAACCAAATTTCATTCGATTGTCCAAGAAAAATTTTCGTTTGCCCACCTTTTGTTAAAAAGTTATTTCAAAAACAAAAAATTCTATGTGAAGTTGGCACCTCCTTTTCGTGGTGCCAACTTCACACATGATTTTTTTTTTTTTTGAAATAACTTTTAACAAAAGGTGGACAAACGAAAATTTTTCCTGGACAATCGTGGACACACGATGGACAAATGACGGATATACGATTTAGCACAATAAAGCGAAAAAATTTTGGATTTTTTTTCGAAAAAAAAAAATATTTTTGTTATAACTTTTTAACAAAAGTTGGACAAACGAAAATGTTTCCTGGACAAACGTGGTCAAACGATGGGCAGACGAATGAAATTTGTGTTTTTAATTACTCGCAAATGGAGGTGCCAACTTCCGACACGATTTTTTTTTAAATAATTTTTAACAAAAGGTGGACAAACGAAAATGTTTCCTGGATAAACATGGACAAACGGTGGACAAACGACGGACACACGATTTAGCACAAGAAAGCGAAAAAAATTTTTGGGTTTTTTTTTGAAAAAAAAAAAATAAAATTTTGTTATAACTGTTTAACAAAAGGTGGACAAACGAAAATTTTTCCTGGACAAACGTGAACAAACGATGGACAGACGAATTAAATTTGGTTTTTTAATTACTCGCAAATGGAGGTGCCAACTTCCGACACGATTTTTTTTTAAATAACTTTTTAACAAAAGGTGGACAAACGAAAATGTTTCCTGGATAAACATGGAGAAACGGTGGACAAACGATGGACATACGATTTAGCACAAGAAAGCGAAAAAAAAAATTTGGGGTTTTTATGGACAAACTCTGGGCAAACGACAGACATGCGATTTAGCACAATAAAGCGAAAAAAATGTTTGGGGTTTTTAAAAAAAAAAAAAAATATTTTTGTTATAACCTTTTCAAGCTCAAGGCCAGAACAATAATTTTTTTCTAATGATAATTATTGTTTTTTCAATTTTTGTTGTTATATCGGCCTACTGATTTTAAGATCGCGGGTTCGAATCGAGCTCAAGGCCTAACAATAATTTTTTATCATTATTATTGTTATGATACATTTTTTCTTAATTGAAAAAATTTTTAAATTAGAATAGAAGAAAGAAAAAATTTTAGACAACTGCCAAAGCTCGTTTTATGGATCCATTTCGGGAACTGCTAAATTCCTTCATCGGCAACGTTTAGGCGCCGCTGCTATAACCATTCAGCCATCACAGCGGTTTTTTGTTTGTCTTCATTAATCCTACTTCTATTCTGTTTCGTGCCAATTGATATTCACAACACTGCGTCATCTGTTGCAGAATGGCTGTGAAAATTGGACTTGTTTGTTGGCAATGCTGCCATAGTGTCATATTTTATTGACACTTTTTTCCCCGTGCTCTGGGATGTATTAACAATTTTTGTTGTTATATCGGCCTACTGATTTTAAGATCGCGGGTTTGAATCGAGCTCAAGGCCTAACAATAATTTTTTATCATTATTATTGTTATGGTAAATTTTTTCTTAATTGAAAAAATTTTTAAATTAGAATAGAAGAAAGAAAAAATTTTAGACAACTGCCAAAGCTCGTTGTATGGATCCATTTAGGGAACTGCTAAATTCCTTCATCGGCAACGTTTAGGCGCCGCTGCTATAACCATTCAGCCATCACAGCGGTTTTTTGTTTGTCTTCATTAATCCTACTTCTATTCTGTTTCGTGCCAATTGATATTCACAACACTGCGACATCTGTTGCAGAATGGCTGTGAAAATTGGACTTGTTTGTTGGCAATGCTGCCATAGTGTCACATTTTATTGACACTTTTTTCCCCGTGCTCTGGGATGTATTAACAATTTTTGTTGTTATATCGGCCTACTGATTTTAAGATCGCGGGTTCGAATCGAGCTCAAGGCCTAACAATAATTTTTTATCATTATTATTGTTATGATACATTTTTTCTTAATTGAAAAAATTTTTAAATTAGAATAGAAGAAAGAAAAAATTTTAGACAACTGCCAAAGCTCGTTGTATGGATCCATTTCGGGAACTGCTAAATTCCTTCATCGGCAACGTTTAGGCGCCGCTGCTATAACCATTCAGCCATCACAGCGGTTTTTTGTTTGTCTTCATTAATCCTACTTCTATTCTGTTTCGTGCCAATTGATATTCACAACACTGCGACATCTGTTGCAGAATGGCTGTGAAAATTGGACTTGTTTGTTGGCAATGCTGCCATAGTGTCATATTTTATTGACACTTTTTTCCCCGTGCTCTGGGATGTATTAACAATTTTTGTTGTTATATCGGCCTACTGATTTTAAGATCGCGGGTTCGAATCGAGCTCAAGGCCTAACAATAATTTTTTATCATTATTATTGTTATGATAAATTTTTTCTTAATTGAAAAAATTTTTAAATTAGAATAGAAGAAAGAAAAAATTTTAGACAACTGCCAAAGCTCGTTGTATGGATCCATTTCGGGAACTGCTAAATTCCTTCATCGGCAACGTTTAGGCGCCGCTGCTATAACCATTGAGCCATCACAGCGGTTTTTTGTTTGTCTTCATTAATCCTACTTCTATTCTGTTTCGTGCCAATTGATATTCACAACACTGCGACATCTGTTGCAGAATGGCTGTGAAAATTGGACTTTTTTGTTGGCAATGCTGCCATAGTGTCATATTTTATTGACACTTTTTTCCCCGTGCTCTGGGATGTATTAACAATTTTTGTTGTTATATCGGCCTACTGATTTTAAGATCGCGGGTTCGAATCGAGCTCAAGGCCTAACAATAATTTTTTATCATTATTATTGTTATGATAAATTTTTTCGTAATTGAAAAAATTTTTAAATTAGAATAGAAGAAAGAAAAAATTTTAGACAACTGCCAAAGCTCGTTGTATGGATCCATTTCGGGAACTGCTAAATTCCTTCATCGGCAACGTTTAGGCGCCTCTGCTATAACCATTCAGCCATCACAGCGGTTTTTTGTTTGTCTTCATTAATCCTACTTCTATTCTGTTTCGTGCCAATTGATATTCACAACACTGCGACATCTGTTGCAGAATGGCTGTGAAAATTGGACTTGTTTGTTGGCAATGCTGCCATAGTGTCATATTTTATTGACACTTTTTTCCCCGTGCTCTGGGATGTATTAACAATTTTTGTTGTTATATCGGCCTACTGATTTTAAGATCGCGGGTTCGAATCGAGCTCAAGGCCTAATAATAATTTTTTATCATTATTATTGTTATGATAAATTTTTTCTTAATTGAAAAAATTTTTAAATTAGAATAGAAGAAAGAAAAAATTTTAGACATCTGCCAAAGCTCGTTGTATGGATCCATTTCGGGAACTGCTAAATTCCTTCATCGGCAACGTTTAGGCGCCGCTGCTATAACCATTCAGCCATCACAGCGGTTTTTTGTTTGTCTTCATTAATCCTACTTCTATTCTGTTTCGTGCCAATTGATATTCACAACACTGCGACATCTGTTGCAGAATGGCTGAGAAAATTGGACTTGTTTGTTGGCAATGCTGCCATAGTGTCATATTTTATTGACACTTTTTTCCCCGTGCTCTGGGATGTATTAACAATTTTTGTTGTTATATCGGCCTACTGATTTTAAGATCGTGGGTTCGAATCGAGCTCAAGGCCTAACAATAATTTTTTATCATTATTATTGTTATGATAAATTTTTTCTTAATTGAAAAAATTTTTAAATTAGAATAGAAGAAAGAAAAAATTTTAGACAACTGCCAAAGCTCGTTGTATGGATCCATTTCGGGAACTGCTAAATTCCTTCATCGGCAACGTTTAGGCGCCGCTGCTATAACCATTCAGCCATCACAGCGGTTTTTTGTTTGTCTTCATTAATCCTACTTCTATTCTGTTTCAATTAAGAAAAAATTTATCATAACAATAATAATGATAAAAAATTATTGTTAGGCCTTGAGCTCGATTCGAACCCGCGATAATTATTGTTATTTTTTAATTTTTCTAAATTTGAAAAATTGTATTTTGTTTTTGGAATAGTAAGTAGAAAATTTGTCAGACAACCTGCCCTAGCTACCGCAGATAGATCCATTTCGAAGGGTGCTAAGCCTTCATCATCAGTACGCTTGAGGCATGCTGCGCTAACCATTTAGCTATACAGCGGTGGGTTTGTTTGACTGGCAACCATGAGCACTTGGGAATGTCAAACAAAGTAATTGACAATAAACAAAAATCCAGTATTATCAGTGATTTGCACCAGATGGCGCAACGCTGAATAAATATAGTTGGTAAAAAGGAATAGAAGCAGCAAATTTGCCAGTCAAACAAAACCACCGCTGTATAGCTAAATGAAGGCTTAGCACCCTTCGAAATGGATCTATCTGCGTAGCTATGGCAGGTTGTCTGAACAATTTTCTACTTACTATTCTAAAAACAAAATACAATTTTTCAAATTTAGAAAAATTAAAAAATAACAATAATTATCATTAGAAAAAAATTATTGTTCTGGCCTTGAGCTCGAATCGAACCTTGAATCATTTATCAATAGGCCGATAAAAACAAAAACAATTGTTATAACCTTTTAACAAAAGGTGGACAAACGAAAATTTTTCCTGGACAAACGAAGGACAAACGACGGACATACGATTTAGCACAATAAAGCGAAAAAAATTTTTGGGTTTTTTTCGAAAAAAAAAAAAATATTTTTGTTATAACTTTTTAACAAAAGGTGTACAAACGAAAATTTTTCCTGGACAAACGTGGACAAACGATGGACAAACGAATGAAATTTGGTTTTTTAATTACTCGCAAATGGAGGTGCCAACTTCACACACGATTTTTTTTTTGAAATAACATTTTAACAAAAGGTGGACAAACGATGGGCAAACGACGGACATCCGACTTAGCACAATAAAGCGAAAAAAATGTTTCCTGGATAAACATGGACAAACGATGGGCAACCGACGGACATACGATTTAGCACAATAAAGCTAAAACATTTTTTTTTTCGAAAAAAGAAATATTTTTGTTATTACTTTTTAACAAAAGGTGGACAAACGAAACATTTTCCTGGACAAACGTGGACAAACGATGGACAAGGGAATAACATGTGGTTTTTTAATTACTCGCAAATGGAGGTGCCAACTTCACATAGAATTTTTTGTTTTTTAAATAACTGAACAAATGTGTGGTGGCAACGGTGCGCACCCACGTATTTGTTAAAGATTAGTTAAGGCGAAAAAAAGGAAAGAAAATAAGAACACCAAAAGGTTTCGTGTTAATAAAAAGAATTCACAAAGTGCTTTTATTTATATAAATACAACAAGTGTTAAGAAAAGGTTTAACAAATGTTGTGGAAAATGATATATATGTGATAATAATTTTGAAAAGTTGAACTTACGTGAACGGGCGATTACGTGTTCCTTTGCTGGCTGCTGGATTAAAACAGGACGAGACTCTTTTCCACATGAGCCGATGAACCCACGATACAGCTCCTTGGTTGGGTTTCCCGGCAACAAAGTTGCCGTACCGCGGGCTCACAGCGGTAAAAATCTAAGATACATACGTACTACCACTCACACATGCCTGTGTGTATAGTGATCACAAGAATATGTGGGTGTTAGTAACGAAGGAAAATAAACAAAAAAAGTTATGTTACGAGGGGGTGGGGGGGGGGGGAGATATATTTAGGCCTGTGGCCTAAACATACCGGCCCCCTTGCCGTAAGCAACAAAGAAAAAAAAACTGAAAAGAAAAAAAGGAATGACACGCGATCGCACGTCCAGTAAGGCGTTATGTCGATGTGCAGATGCGGACTGCAAGCACTGCACGTCGCACGATGGACTTCGTGTATCGTTGTCCTGTGAAGAAAAGAAAAGAAGTTATTAAAAGTACGTACGTGGTTTTAAATTCCGTGCAGTAATTAGTTTTTATGAAACGCTCCTATTTTTGGCAGGTCCCTGAGACTACCAGCCCGAATACCGTCGGTTGGGTCAGGAGACCGCCAACTGTTGTTGCTGGCGTTCCGCTCACCATCAGCTTGGCGTATAGATCAGCGCCGAGTGTAAGACGAACTGGCGATGAGCGGTAGAACTGCGGATCTGCAAGCCGCATAAATTCAAATGGAACGGCAACCTTTGGATCCACATTGGATGGCGGACTCAACCGATAGTGGCCGTTGACCACGGCGGCTTGGGTAGTGACATGAGTCGTTGACCCGAACTTGCCGCGCAGAATAAGGGTACATTGCCCTGGTCCTTGGCGCTCTAACTGCAAATCGCCTACCAGCTCTGCATCGACGATGGTGCTGGCGGCGCAGGGACCAATGATCGCACGTACCAAGTGTAGGTGCCCACGCGATTCTACGCGTACGATGGCCGTCGGCGCAATGGGCACGAAAGACCGCATGATGGGCGCTGGAGTGGCTGGGAGCAGCCGGCCGGTTCGGAAGCCTACCGGAGTACCACGCGAGAGTGCTTGCATATTTTGGGCGTCAGAATGGTATGGCGTCGATTTATCGCGCCGCTGCGGTCTGCCGCGTTTGGATGACTTGATCGGGCCTCCTTGGAGTCCAATTCAGCGGTGCCGCCAGTTGTCTCGTTCGTTTCGACGTTTGTTTGCTTTCGCCGCGCTTCTTTCATGCTGTAACAGCGGCCGGAAGCTGCGCATCCCATGGTTGACCGTTGACGGTCTTGTTGTCTCCGTTTTACTTCTTTCTTCCTCCGCCTTTGCTCTCTCCTCCTCCATTTCTTCCTCCTCCACCTGCTGAGCCCAGGATTTAGCCGGTCCGACAGGTTGATTGACAACGCGTCGTCGGGCGTGTTGTCGTCGCCATTTGTGGGTGTCTCGTCGCATACCGGTCGACGCTCATCTAAATGAAGCGTGGTGTGGTTCTTCTCTTGGCACCTCTTGCAGCGATACTTGCTGCCACACTTGTTTACCCGGTGGAAGGGTGACAGACAGTTCGGACAATACTTATATAGAAGCACTGCCCGCAACCTCTCTTCTGGAGATTTTTTCCGATATTCGGGACAGATTCGGAGACTATGGTCCCTGCCGCAGAGCTGGCAAGCGACGTCGAAACGCGTTGCGCCTCCCTCTGACTTGGCCAGTAAAGTTTGGTAGCGGGTCATGATCTGAAAGGATATTGATATCATTGATCATGCCCAAATTGAGGTTGGCGGAATGTTGTTTGGGTGGCGTAACCAAAAAAAAATTATCTCTAATATATTATCAAAAAAAAAACATTTTATTGAAATAAAATTTAATTTAAATAAAATTAAAGACCATAAGTAAATACTTATGCGCGCAGGGAAATGAAGAAAAAACGGCTTTAGCACACATCCATGCGATGTGGCTGGTGCTTTAGTCATTCCACGTCATTTGACTAGTCATTTTACGGTCATAGGTTATATTCCTAGTCACATTTGCATGGGCGTGATTAGGTTTTGTGACCAAATTTTTTGTAGTGATTTTATAATTTATTTTATGTCGGTAGATGTCGCCGAAGTAGTCCTAAAGATTTCTTTTTGATTTGTGGTGAACTTTGTTTTCACAAGTGGCCTGCCACCACACGGAACGGTTCGAAGCCTGGCTGAAAAGGTATTACAGAGTTGCACTTCCACCATTCAACATTATTTTTGACGTGTATTGTCGATAATGTTGAGATCCGTGGAATTAAGTATTTTAAATCTCGACCAAATGAATGATTGGTCGAGATATGTAATACGCGACATGTGTGGCGTGTTGTGCTCGATATGTCGTGCGGCATGCAATGCCTGACGTGTAGTGCGTGACGTGGAGTGCGGCGTGTAGTGCATGACGTGTAGTGAATGACGTGTAGTGCGGCGTGTAGTGCATGACGTGTAGTGCGCGAGATGCTTGCACATGAGGCCTAACGTTTGTATTATAATAATCATTGACAGCCAAGCATTAAATGTAGAGATGTTGACATCTGCTACGCTTTTCCATTTCCTGAATGAAAAAAAAAATGTCATTCATTTAAAACACGCGGTGAGTATGTAAGCTAGTAGATTAGTAGTTGTAATAGATAATACTAATTCATTTCTAGTTGTACTATATAATACTAATTCATTTCATTTTTTCTTTTCAGGATCCAGTGCTGTTGGAGGTGTCATGGTACAACATGCAATGAAACAAGCGGCTGAGCAATTATTTCGTGAACCACGCCTTGAGGCGCAAAAAACGTTTAAGGTGACTGGTGTCGTTTTCTCTAAACGCTGCCAAAATGAAGTCAAAGGGACATTTGACGGAATACGAAGTGCTTAGCCGCAAATTGCCAACCGAGAAGGAGCCACAAACTCCACTGTACAAAATGCGTATCTTTGCCCCGGATAACATTGTGGCCAAATCGCGTTTTTTGGTACTTCTTGCGTTAATTGAAAAAGTTCAAAAAAAAGACCATCGGTGAAATTGTATCGCCGAAACAGGTGTATGAGACTTCTCCAACCAAAATAAAGAACTTCGGCATTTGGTTGCGTTATGATTTGCGTTCTGGTGCGCACATCATGTACCGCGAGTATCGTGATTTGAAAGTTGGTGGTGCAGTTAAACAATGTTATCGTGATATGGGTGCTCGTCATCGTACGCGAGCTCATTCAATTCAAATAATCAAGGTTGAGTCAATCCCAGCCAGTAAAAACACGTCGTGTGCACGTCAACCAATTCCACAACTCAACGATCAAGTACACATTGGTGCAAAGAAGTTCCTTCAAATTTATTGTATCAATCTGTTTTTGTAACTCGAATTCAGTAATATAATTATTTGCCTTAATCCATGGTAAAGGTTGAGCTTGTGACCTCTAATTAATGAAAATTTCTTGGCATGACAAATCTCACATCATTTGGATCAATGCAAAACCAGAAAACCAGGCATCACAACCGTTAAGAAATCAGTTTGAGTGTTTGCGTTCGCTTGCCACTTCCAGTATTTGGCCTTGATTTTACTCATATTTCCATTTCGTGTGCGCTAGCTTTTGGGTACATTAAAAAGTAAATTCTATTTATTATGGCAAGTATTAAGATGATGCCAAGAGTTTCGCGGCGTTTGGTTGCATTCGATTCCGATTTCACGGTCGTGGACGATAATACAGACACAGTTGTGCGCGTCTATTGCCCGAAGACAAATTGCCCAGCAAGACTATCATTCAAAAGGAAGAATGGCAGGAATACATGGGTGAGGTTTTCAAACGTTTGCATCAACAATGCTACTCGCCACAGTCGATACGCGAGAAAATTCGTGCCATACCGGAAGTACCTGGATTTGTGCGTTTACTTAAGCGTTTACACCAGTCGCCAGGGAAAAAAATACGATCTAATCATTGTCAGTGATTCCAATAGCGTTTTTATAATGAAATGGTTAGAGCCACATGGACTGACAAATTGTTTTCAAAGTATTTTTACAAATCCAGCACATTTTGACAACGATGGCTTGTTGCATGTGCGACCATATCACCATCAAACCTAATGCCAATTGAGCGCCGCCAACTTGTGCAAAGGCAAAATAATGGAACATTTCGTTGCCAAACGAAATTTATGTGACAATACCCATTACGAATGTATTATTTATGTGGGCGATGATCACAATGACCTATGTCCTGTGCTCAAACTGCGAGAGGGTGAAATAGCCTGTCCGCGCCAAGATTTCGCATTGGACAAAAAGATAACAGCGCACAGACATAAGATGGATTTGCGTGCGGACATTGTAGTATGGAAGAATGGATTTGAGTTGTTGAAACAACTGGCGGAACGTGATATAACATTGGCCGATGCAGATGCAGCAGAGTCAACAGCGGCAAAACCAAAATAAATTAAATTGTTAATTGGCGGCATTAAATTAGTTGTAAAATGCAAATTTTAGATTTTATGCTTATCGAATTAAATTGGTAATCTCACTGCTTATGGATGTTATCATATTCATGATGTACTAGAAATTCTATCCAATATTGTATTGTGCTTAATAGGCTCAATGGGGGTTGTGTGAATGCAACTGGATATGTTCTTCAAATAGTTGTAAACTATATTTGTTTGTAAATATTTAAATGTGCAAACGAGAAGTGTTAGGTGCGAGCGTAAATTAAAATTGTTATATGTTTGTAAACATGGTGTCACGTAATAAAAATGTATTTATGAAAGTTTTGTAAATTGTGCTTAAACAACAAAGATAGCTTTGGAACATCACATGTTAGCAAAGCATGTACCCAAATCAGAATATAAGTTTACATGTACTGAGTGTAATAAAGTATTTCCTACAAATTATGCACTTACTGCACATAAAGGGAAAAGTCACGATACAAATAAAATTGTAATTTGTGACAAACGTGGTAAACGAATGCATCTCAATGATAGAAAGAAACATCGTTTCTTAGAACATTCCGAGGATCCACGTCCGACTCCGGAACCACTACAATGTCAGATTTGTGGAGCTTGGCTGCGACATATGTCAGGTCTTAAACAGCATATTAAAAAGGATACACGAGGATACGGGTGTTGAGCATCGGTGTCAGATTTGTAACAGAGTTTCAACAACGGGAAGAGCACTAAACGTCGCACTCACTATGTTTACGAAGGCGAACGGAAATTCAAATGTACAATGGGTGAAAAGGTGTTCAAAAGGCCACAAGACCTAAGCGGCCAATATGTATAAGCATCGACAGCGACGTCATCGTGCTGAGCAGGACAATCGAGGAGTCGAGTAGAGGATGTGGTGTCGAAAGAAATTCTGTCTATTGCCCTGAACTCATAATTCCGTGTAGGTACGTGTATGTATTTTTTTTTTTTTTTTTATATGAAGTTTTAAATTTGTTCTAATTATTTCAAACTTTACCTTTGATTTCGTAGGAGGTGTTAAGCTTCCACACGGAATATGACTTGACCATGAGACAAGGTGAAATATTGCTCATCAATGATGTCATACAAAAGCATATGACTGGCGGTGGTAAATTGAGCCAATTCAAGAGGATTGGGACTTCTTACAACTTCACGTTGCACTGTACTTTCATAGCGATGTGAGCTTTTAAAATCCGGTGCCCATTTCGGTATTAGATCGGTGAGTGTTTTATTAATGTATGTATATGTAACAGAAAATTGCAAACCATTGGGAATACATACAAGTGAAAAATCTTCCTATCCTTCCATTGTCATACCTACCTGTCAAATAATAGCTGACAGAGAGAACGGCTGTCGCGTATGGCCAGCGAAGTGAGGAAAGGTCGGTTTTTTTTTTTTTCGCGGTTATTAAATTGAAGTGCCATAAATGTAACATTTATGTTTGAACTCAGCCTTTCTTTTAAATGTGTATACAGAAAATCAGACTACATATTAATATTCATTTTTAAAAATCAAGTTAATTGATTAATTATGCAAACATGGTAAAATATGCAACTAATGCAATATACCAGTCGTCTACAAAATGGTTGAAAAGGACTATTGAGCAAATAATTTAAGTACTCGAACAGCGATTGAAGAGGTGATCGAGGCTGTTTGCTGTTGTGAACGTTTTTATCAACCATTCGCCACTTGTATGTATTCACAATGTTGAAAATCCCTGACACCAGAAAAAGGATGTGGACTTCGGATATTGGTTCTCCGCATCGAAACCGCATGCGCCTTATGCACCATTAATTGGGTAATTTTTTGAAATGAGAGATACAAAGCCACTCGCTTCATTAGCAACCCCAAGCAATTATTACGCTTTTACAAACATAGTTTAAATGGATAGCAGCCGTTTCCTCCTTAACCATTAGGGCAATCAAAATAAACTGCATGCAACTACTCATATGTAGATGTTGTACCTAATCAAGCAAATCCCATTATCCTTTATTGCAAATGCAGCAAAAAATTAAATCTTTATTATTTATGGTGTTCTTCTATTTTCGTAAATTATTGCAAATAATTAATTTTTGATTGTCATTTGTTACATGGACAGTAAAATCCGACCATCAATTTGGAACAATTTAAAATTACTTATTAGGGATTCAATAACAATAAATCTGTTATGGCAAACTGAATATTGTTTGCCAAGCATATTATGGAATCTTATTTGAACCAAATGTGGTTACTTTGGGTGGGCAACAATTTTTAACCGTTTTTCATTCAGCTTTCTGAATCTGACCTGATTTTGTTTGAGATGTGAAGAAACATATGATAATCGTATTCGAAAATCCTTCATAAATTTTAACCAAACCGGTGGAAATATGTTCACGAATATGATCTGAAACAGACTGTGAAAAGCAGTCAAAGATTCCTTCCAAACGATTGAAATTCATTTTCCTGGTCCTTATATAATGAAATGGTATGAATAAATTTCTTTATGATTCCTTGCGATATTAAACTATTTTCGAACAATTGCGTGGTGGCAGCGGCGCACCCACGCAATCGTTGGAAAAGGTATTATGTGGCAGACAGTATAGCTGAGTTAGGGTTCTGTTGGCCTCGTTCTGGGGAACGAGAGCTGGTTATTGGTTTATTGGCCTCGTTCGGGGTGAACGAGAGCTGGGTTATTTGTGTGTTGGCCTCGTTCGGGGTGAACGAGAGGTGGTTTATTTGGGATAAAGGAGTGTGGACTATTAAAGTTCATTTTCGTTGTCGCTGGGCGGAAGTCGTACCAGTTTCGCGATTGGTCTGCTAATTTGTCCCTTAATTGTATTGACGTCAACAACACGTACACGGTTATCGGAACCTGGATGTGTGTTGACGACTCTCCCCATTCTCCACTCGTTTGGTTGTAGGTTATCCTCTTTTATGACGACTATGGATGTTTCCATTTATACCTTTTCTGGATCTCGGTGAGATATTCCGATTTCCATCTTTTGCACAAGGTTTGATGAAGGGCTTTCATCTTTTGCCATCGGTTTACAATTGAGGAAGGGTTTTCACTACAGTCGAGTTCAGGTGGAGCTAAAAGATGCCCACCTACGAGAAAATGGCCTGGAGTAAGCGGCTGCAGGTCGGAAGGGTCGTTGGATGAGGGACTTAGAGGTCTCGAGTTGAGGCAGGCCTCAATTCGACATAAGAGGGTTGTAAACTCTTCGAAAGTATATTTATGATCGGACGCGATCTTTTTAAAGTGGGTCTTAAAACTTTTTACCCCCGCTTCCCACAAACCTCCCATGTGAGGAGCGCTTGGCGGTATAAAATGCCATTCTAAAGGGTGATGGCTGTATTTATTCAATGTTCCGTCCCTTGCTTCACGCAGAAATGCTTTAAACTCGGATCGTAAAGATCGAGAAGCTCCGACAAAGTTAGTACCATTGTCGGAGTAAACGTTTTTCGGACAGCCTCGTCTGGATACAAATCTGGCGAAGGCAGCTAGGAAGGACCCGGTACTAAGGTTTTGTCGTTTCTAGATGGATGGCTTTCGTCGAAAAGCAGACAAACAGGCAAACGTATCCTTTTGAAATTCGACATCCCCTCCCTCGGTAGGATTTTATATCGAATGGTCCAGCGAAATCTACCCCAGTGTTTGTGAAGGCCCTAGTAAAGGTGGTGCGCTCTTTCGGAAGGATCCCCATAAGTTGCGTTTGTTTCCGCTTCCGGTAAATAGTACAGACCTTACAGTTGTGGATAACCGACCTTATCATGACTTTAACGCGTGGGATCCAGTACTGAGTGCGGATATGACGTAGCATCAGCTGGTTCCCTCCATGCAGGGTGGTCTCATGAGAGGATTGGACTATAAGTCTGGATAACCTGCAAGTGTAAGGAAGGATAATGGGATGACTTTCGTTATGAGACATGTCTTTGGATGCCCCAGTTCGAATAATGCCTTCTTCATCTATATATGGGTTCAGGGGTAAAATCTCACTCTTCCCATTTATTAGTTTTCCTGACTTCAAATTTGCGTACTCTTCTCGATAATGTTGCCTCTGACATATTGTTATCAATCTTCGTGTTGTTTTTTCTATTTCGTCAGGAGCTATCGAATGAGAATCCCTTTTAAAGGAGGCTTTAGTTGTTGGGTGCGTATTCTGGACAAAACCGAAGAATATAGGATATAACCCGCAAAGCCCTTGGTAAATCGGAAAACCTATCCAGAATATCAAAGTTATTTTTGACCGAAATTGTATGAACTTTCACCCTCTTTTCCTCCATATTCGTATTGTAATCTTCTTCTTGTGTTGGCCAATTTTCGTTGTCTTCTTGTAACCAAGAAGGTCCCTGCCACCACAAAGAATTGTCGATTAGATCCGAAGCGAGGAGGCCTCTGCTCGCCAAATCTGCAGGGTTCGACGCGGAGTCTACGTGCCGCCATACTTTGTCTCCAACTTTGTCGATGATTTTCGTTATTCGATGTGCCACAAACTTTGACCACGAACATGGTGGCTTTCGGATCCATGCCAGTACTATCGTCGAATCTGTCCAAAGGGTTACTTTAATATTGGAAAGTTGCATATTTTCTATGGCCGACTCTATGATTTCTGAAAGTAGAACTGCGCCGCAGTGTTCCAGTCGTGGCAATGATATAGTTTTGACCGGGGCTACTCTCGTCTTGGCCATCAGCAAGTTGGTGAAGACTTGATACTTCGTTTGTACCCTCAGGAAGACAGTGGCGGCATATGCTTTTTCCGAAGCATCGCTGAATCCATGTATTTCGACATTGTCCTTCAATGTGTAGTGAACCCATCGCGGTATGCGTATATCGTTGATCTTTTCGTAGTCCGTCATGAATGATTGCCACCGATGTAGAGTAGTTTCAGACACATCTTCATCCCAGCCTGTCCCTTCCAACCAAATGTTTTGCATTATTATTTTGGCTACAATTACGACTGGTGCCAGCCAGCCAAGAGGGTCGAAAAGTTTTGCGATCGCAGAAAGTATTGACCTTTTTGTTACGGAATGGTTATTGTCAAAGGGTTTCGCTGTGAAGTAGAAGTAGTCGAAATGGGCGTTCCACCTGATACCGAGTGCTTTTACCATGTTGGTGTCTTCAAACTCAAGAAAATCCTCGCTTAATAGGTATTGCTTCGGTATACCCTGTAGAATTTTCTTGCAGTTGGACGTCCATTTTCGCAATGGGAAACCTGCCGATTGCAATGCCGATGATATTTCGTCCCTTGCCTTGATTGCAATTTCGATGTTGTGTCCACCGGCGAGTACGTCATCAACGTACATGCAATTTCGCAGGATATCTGCTGCCATTGGATGCGATATCTCCACGTCATCAGCTAGTTGGTGCAGCGTTCGAATCGCAAGATACGGAGCACAATTAACCCCAAAGGTTACCGTTTTCAATTCATAAATGTTAATTGGGTTTTTGGGGCATTTGCGAAATATGATTCGCTGGTATTTTGTTTGATTTTCATTAACCCATATTTGGCGATACATTTTCTCTATGTCGCTGTTAAATACGTATTTGAACAGCCGCCAACGTAGTATAAGAATTGTCAGGTCGGATTGAAGAATCGGACCTGGATATAAGGCATCATTTAGACTTTTGCCATTAGTGGTAGGACAAGATGCATTAAATACGACTCTGACTTTTGTCGTTGTACTTCCCTCCTTTATAACAGCATGGTGAGGTAGGAAGTAACAGTCATTTGAGTCTGGCGAAATATTGCCTATTTGTTTCATGTGCCCTAAAGTTTCATATTCGCATACAACTCTATTGTATTCCGTTTGAAGGATTGGGTTTTTCGCAAGTCGTGTCTCGTTGCGATAGAATTGAGAGCACGCACTTCTTAATGAGGGGCCTAAGTTAAACTCTTTCCTAAAGGGTAAGGAGACTATGTATTTGCCATCGTTGTTCCGAACTGTTGTAGACCTGTATAGCTCCTCGCAGTAAGTGTCATCGTTATTGATGCTCCTCTTCTTTGGGATTTCCTCTATCTCCCAGGAATCCGCCAGTTGTTTGTCTAAAGTGACCTCGTTAAAATATGAAACTAGGGTCTTATTTGTATCAACCGCATCTGTCCGGCCTGTCAGAATCCAGCCGAACACCGTTTCCTGTGCTATTAATGTGTTTAGCACATCTTTCTTAATGCCGCCTAACATAATTTGGGGGTATATGTCTCCGCCCAGAATTAGATCGACTGGCTCATTGACAAAGAATCGTTTGTCAGCCAGTACTAAGTCAGGGAATGCTTGCCTTGTCATTGCGTTTATTCGGCAAGTTGGAAGATTCCCTGTCAGTTGTGGTAAAATCAGCATGATCGTATTGATCTCGATTAATGGGTCGGTTGGTGACCGCAGTTGTATGTTGCACGCTTCTTTTACTTGTGTAGACATTGTATTATTGATGCCCGAAACTTGGGCATGCAGGTGTTTGGATGGCAGATTAATTCTGCGCTTTAGTTTCTCGGTAATGAATGAACATTCAGATCCCGAGTCCATTAGGGCTCTCGCCGAATAGTCAACACCATTAAAATGAATATTGACCTGAGCTGTCCCTAGTAATACCCCTTTATTTGTGTTTGCGAAACATGAGTTCACATTATTAATCGGAGCATTTTCCCTTTCAGCATTGCGTCGTATTTGTGCTTCCCGTGAGGTAGATGCTCCGATAGTGTCTGAAGTATTTGTTGGTTTTGGCTGATTCGAAATATGAAGCAGCGTATGATGTCTTAAATGACATGTGGTAACAAAAGGTGGACAAACGAAAAATTTTCCTGGATAAACATGGGCAAATGACGGGCAAACGACGGACGTACGATTTAGCACAATAAAACGAAAAAAAAAATTTTTTTTCGAAAAAAAAAATATTTTTGTTATTACTTTTTAACAAAAGGTGTACAAATGAAAAATTTCCTGAACAAACGTGACAAACGATGGACAGACGTATGAAATTTGGGTTTTTAATTATGTACTCGCAAATGGAGGTGTCAAATTCACACACGATTTTTTTAAACTTTTCATGAAAATGAAATGGTATATTAATTTCGTCACGAATCCCAAAATTGTAAGTCCTTAAAGTAAAATAGATAAACCCACCATTAAGTATACCGAAATAATCAGGATGAAGAGCTGAGTTGATTTAGCCATGTCCGTCTGTCCGTCTGTCTGTTTGTATGCAAACTAGTCCCTCAATTTTTGAGATATCTTGATAAAATTTGGTGAGCGGGTGTATTTGGGTGTCCGATTAGACATTTTTCGGAACCGGCCCGATCGGACCACTATAGCATATATCCTCCATACAACCCCTGCGAGGACAGGCACCTTGTAGTGGTGCAGGGGCTTACGCCGATCGTAAGTGGTTGCGAGCCTGCCGGATAGGGGCGGCCTGGCTGCTAACATCCGGCAGATTCGTCGCGCATGCGAGCGGTAACCAGGAACTGTCACCTCCTAATCCAGGGTGTTATGCGACACCGTGCCCATTGGACTGGTTTGCAGCCAGGAGGTTTACAACACCGGCTGTATTATAACGGCGCCTCCCTGACACCGGGCCGCCTTGGGGAGTAACTATGGCCTTACCGCGTCAAGGGGCTCTGCCGCGGTGGACGAACCGAGTTCCCCTATATATTAAAATAGATCACTACGCTTGCCAAGTCAAGCATGTGATCGTACGAAAAAGATGAATACAAACATGAACAACAAAAACCAACAACAAAAACAAAGTGAAGGAAAAGAAATGAGGTTAAATGCCAAAAGCGGCGGTAGCAACAAACGCCGAAGAGAAAAACAGGGCGAGAGAACTTACTCCCTGAGTCATCTAAACCTGACGGCGGAAGAACTTGCCCTTTTCGAGGAGCATGCCAGAGACGACGATGACCAAAAGTCCGGGAGCGAGACGGTTAAAAAAGTTAAGAAGGATACGGCAACCAGACTCCAGCGCCAGAGTGGGCAGAGCACCACCAAGACGGTCATCGAGGACAAACAACACCACGGTGGGTCAACCACCACCGTGAAGAATGTTATGGCCAACAAAAGTGAACAGCACAGTGGGCATAGCACCACGAAACCAGAGAGCAGCGCCAAACCACACTATGGTGGGTTAATCACCACCAGTGGGCCAAGTCGAGCAGAGGCTAAGAAAAGCGATAGGAGCCCGGAAAAGGGGCACCCATCCACCCAAGAAAAAAGCACACTCAGCTACAGCCATTGCGAAAACCGGCAAAGGAGAACCCGAGGGGATAGGGAAGAGCGGCGGGAGAGTCGCAAACGCTCACCCTCAAGAGAGAGGCATCGACACAGCAGCAGAGGATCAGCGGCCAAAAGACACCTGGGTGAAAACGTTCCAATCCAAGGGACGACAAGGTTGAGCGAGACAGAAGAAGAAAGATGTCACACACGGGACATGAAAGTCGTTCGCCGAATAAGAACGCAAATGCCAGAGCAAGGTCATCGTCGTTCGAGGATTCTGGCACAGAGCAGCATCATGGTGCAAGCTGGCCCGAACTGGGAGAGCCAGGTGGCTTTGACGACCCTAGAAGAATCGGGCTAAGTGGAGCAGGTAAGAAGTGGTATCTTCGGTACCTAAAGCAGGGAAGGACTCCGGACAGTGCACGCGAGAAGGCACTGCAGCACATGAGGCCGAGTAAGGAAAACCCGCCCGCCTGGAAATCAAGGAGTGGCGAGCGAGAAACGGCGAGGGGCGAGCATGCATCGCATTACCGCGGATCACATAACCGCGGGCACCAACAAAGCCGTAACAGAAAACAGAGCGCTCCCGCTGATAACCTGAGAGGTCAGGCAAGACGGGAGGACGCACCACAGTCCAGGGGACAGAGGGCTCACCCCACACCTTCTACCTCGAGTAGGGCGAATGCGCCGCCGCCGGCACCTGGTCCATCAACCTCGCAAGTGAGGCCAAGAATGCAAGGCTACTCGGATGCCTTAAAGGGCATACGAATGGCGGTGCTTCCAAGGCAATATCAGGCGGAGGTCCTGAGCCAGGAAGAGCTGACGCGGTTGCAGGATACCATAATGATTGAGGTATCGAAGGGTTGGGGAAAGCAATCTCTAGCCTTCTGCGGTGTATACTTTAGACCAGGATTACTCCTTGTAGACTGCAGGGATGAGCAAACAGCCGAATGGCTGACTAATATCACACCAACTCTACAGGGTTGGGAGGGCCCTGCCCTTATTACGAGGAAAGGGGATGATATACCGCCGACGCATACCGTCACTATGTATCTCCCCAGGAGCAATGACAAGGAATTCGCGCTTAAACTGCTGAAGGCACAAAACACATTCTTAAATGTCGCATTGTGGCGTATAATCAGCAGCAGTGCCGAGGAGGGAGGCTTACGGCTAAACGTAGCTATCGACGAGGCGTCATTTACAAAAATAAAAGAAGCTGGGTTCAAGGTGAACTACCGATTTAGCTTTGTCCCGGTCAGACCCTGGAAACAAAAAGTCCCAGCTAGTGTGGAGCAGAGCACTGGGGAGCAAATCCCAGAGGCACCAACAACATCCACCCAGTGCCCAGCCAGCGTCTCCTCAGCCACAGGCGCAACACCCGGGTTAATCACCGGTCTGGAGCCTACAAAAGCTCCCTCAACACAGGAGCTACTGGAAGGGCTGAATTTAGAGAACCTAGGGTTGAAGGGCAGAGGAGAGGAAACCCTGCGGCTGTCCGGTGAGGACGAGCCGTTAAGGTTTCAGCTCTGACCGACCCACACACAAAGGTTGCCCAGATCAACCTGCACCATGCTAAAGCTGCTTCGGCAGTAATAGCACGCAGGTTCGCCTCGGAAAATCTGGGCATAGCACCCATCCAAGAACCTTGGGTGTATAAGGGTCAGGTGAGAGGCCTAAAAGAGAGAAATAATAAGGTAATTTGGGATCTTTCTCAGGAAAGAACAAGAGCGTGTGTAGTGCTTAACAATTCCATTAACTACTTTTGCATTACAGAGTTTATGAGTCAAGACCTCGTAGCAGTTCAGGCGATGATGGAAATACAGGGAGAGTCAAGGAACATCGTCTTCGCAGCGGCCTATTTTGCGGGAGATAACCACGAGGTCCCTCCAGAAGGTGTGAAGAAACTGACGGAATCTTGCAGACGGCCAAATTACCGTTGATCATGGGATGCGACGCCAATGTGCACCACGAGGTATGGAACAGCTCAGACACCAATTCAAGGGGTGAGTCCGTTCTTGAATTCATTATTAGTAATGACCTAAGTATATACAACGTTGGGAATTCACCAACCTTCATCACTAGGTCTAGAGAGGAAGTCCTGGATATAACCCTGGGTAACGATCTGGCTGATGAGCTAGTCTCTGGATGGGGGGTTTCCGCTGAACCCTCCATGTCGGACTATCTTATTATCCAGTTTGTCATCGGGGCTATACCCCTAGAAGGACCACCAAAGCGAAATCCCAGGAACACAAACTGGGATATGTTCAGAAATACAATACAGGAAAATCTTGCTACTATAGAGAATAGGAACAGAGAAACAAGTTATATGGAATTAGAGACCAGGGTTAACAACTTCAACAGCGTGATTATTGAAGCGTATAACTCTAGCTGTCGTGAATCAAAGGGCCCAGGGAGTAAAACCCACTGGTGGTCGAGGAAGCTCTCGGAAATGAGGAAAACCGTGTGCAAACTTTTCAACCAAGCGAGACGCACGGGAAACTGGGAGCAATACACAGCAAATCTAACAACATATAACAAAGAGATTAGGAAAGCTAAAAGAGAGAGCTTCAGGAAATTTTGCGAGGGTATAACAGAAGTTCCAGAGGCAGCAAGGCTTCATAAAGCCCTAGCCAAGGACCAAAGGGAGACGCGATTATCGATGAAACTCCCCGATGGAACCTATACAAGGACAGAGGATGAAAGAGCACATGCCCTGCTTGCAGCGCACTTCCCGGACGCATCCTCGGAAACCTCGCCGGAGGAGGTTCGAGAGTTAAGACCGACACCCACAGATTGAAACCTCGCCAAAGGACTCTTCAGTGACAGTACAGTTAAGTGAGCAGTAAGGTCTTTCCAGAGCTACAAATCTCCGGAAGTGGATGGCATATATCCAGCCTTTCTGCAGCAGGGAGAGGAATTGATCCCACACCTGGCCAGGATTATGAGGGATAGCCTCGCACTCGCATACATCCCAACAGTGTGGAGAAGAGCAAAAGTGGTCTTTGTACCTAAAGTGGCAAAAAAGCACTACTCTAGTCCAAAGTCCTTTAGGCCTATAAGCCTGACATCCTTTGCTCTGAAAGCAATGGAGAAAATTGTAGACCACAAGATTAGATCAAAGGCTCTCGATAGAATGACACTACATCGAGATCAGCATGCACATAGGACAGGTAGGCCGACAGAAACTGCATTGTATCAACTGTACACAGAAATCCAAAGTGCGTTCGAGTGCGGGGAGATAACGCTATGCGCATTTTTGGACATAGAGGGGGCTTTCGACAACACGACACACGAAAGTGTGAATCGGGCAATCGAGAGAAGAGAGATACAACGTCCAATCCGTATGTGGATAAACGCCTTATTGCGTACGAGGACTGCCGAAACCTCAAGTGGGGACGGTACAGTAGAGATCAAAACTGCGAAAGGATGTTCACAAGGGGGCGTCCTGTCACCCCTGCTGTGGAGCCTCTACAGAGGCTCTCAGAAAACGGAATCCGATGTCAGGGGTACGCGGATGATATTTTTATCATTGTAAGGGGCAAATTTGAGAGTACCCTTTGCGACATAATGCAAAGGGCATTGAGGCTAACGAAAGAATGGTGTAAGGATTTAGGGCTAAGTATCAACCCTAACAAGACATCCATTGTGCCCTTTACCAGGAAAAGAAAACTGGAAGGGATTAGGCAAATCACAATGGATGGAGTACAGATGGAGTACACGACTGAGGTGAAATACTTGGGAGTCACGTTTGACTCTAAGCTCTTATGGAGGAAACACGTCGACAATACCATATCAAAGGCTACAAGAGCAATAATGGTGTGCAGACGTATTACAGGAAGATCCTGGGGATGCAGCCCAAAGATCCTAAGATGGATGTACACTATGATAGTGAGACCTATCATAGTGTACGGATCAGTTGCGTGGGCATCAAGGGCAGCCATGGTGACCGTACAAAAATCACTCTCGAAGCTTCAACGCTTAGCGTGTGTCTGCATTACGGGAGCTATGCGAACATGCCCGACGGCAGCTATAGAGGTGCTGCTTGAGTTAACGTCTCTACATATAATAATTGAGCAGGCAGCCAGAAGAACTTTAGTAAACATAGCTAAAGAGGGATATGGAAGGGGCAAAGTGATACAGTCACGGAGAATGGCGAAGCTGCAGGAGCAGATTCCACTTATCCAACTTCCCAGAGATGATACGAGGAAGATAATTAAGTTTGAGAAGCGCTTCAAAATAGAGCTGGGGAACAAATGCACGTGGGACACTTCCAGGATTGAAGCGATTCACCAGGAACATACTATAATATGGTACACCGATGGCTCGAAGACGCCGGAGGGCATAGGAGCGGGGATCTTCGGCCCCCGAACCAAAATGTCCCTACCACTTGGAAAATATCCGAGCATCTTCCAAGCCGAAGTTGTCGCCATAAGCCGGTGTGCAGAGATAATTTTACAGCGGGGATATACCAACGAGAAAATCGCTATACTCAGCGACAGTCTAGCTGCACTCAAGGCATTATCTTCAGTTGAGATTAAATCATCAACAGTCCTTGAGTGCGTAGAGAGGTTAAACAGTCTAGGAGTTAATAACACCATCCGTCTAGCATGGGTACCTGGACACAGAGGAGTGGATGGTAACGAGCGAGCGGACGAGCTTGCCAGGTTGGCAGCGGCCGGAAATCCAATAGGTCCCGAGCCTATGGTCCCAATAGGGTCACTTACAATAAGGGAGGAATTTAGACAAAAGGAGGCGTGCCTCAGAGAACAACACTGGCGTGAAAGTCCAGGACTTCGGCAGGCAAAGGCACTAATAGGAGGGTACAACTCAAAGCGAAATAAGGCTATGATTAATCTCCCAAAAAGCAGCCTTAGGATTTTAACAGGAATACTCACAGGTCACTGTAGGCTAAAGAACCATATGCATAAATTGGATATATCGGCTAGTAGCCTCTGTCGATTCTGTGATGCCGAAGATGAGTCTGCAGAACACATCCTGAAGGAATGTGATGCAGTCGCGAGACGAAGGCTTAGGATCCTAGGATCATCCAAATTAGAAAATAGTCACATACATTCTCTGAAGCCAAGAGCAATTCTGGATTTTCTCAGAGAACTCGGCTTGGATGAAGTGTTGTAAAGAGAATGAGGGCACAATAGACCAATAGGTCGCAGTGCTTAACCTCACAACATCTATCTATCTATCCTCCATACAACCAATTTTTCAGAAAAAGAGGATTTTTGTCATATCTTCTTCAATTTATCAGATTGAAGCTTCACCATATACTTTCGTATATTGCACATATTGCTGTCTGAAAATATATGTATATATGTATATATAGTATATATCCCCACAACTGATTGTTTAGATAAGAAACTTTTCGTAATTACTGCCCTATTTTAAGAGCTAGAGGCTTAAAATTTCAGCGAATGCTTACGCATATAGCATATATTGTTGTCTGAAAAAATCGTAAAGATCGGTGGTACATATAGTATATATATGGTGGTATATATAGTATATATATATATTTTCGCAATTTCAGCCCCATTTTAACAGTTAGAAGCTTCAAATTTCACAAAATGCTTACGTATATAACATATATTGTTGTCTAAAAAAACCATAAAGATCGGTGGTATATATAGTATATATCTCATACAACCGATTGTTCAGATAAGAAACTTTTCGCAATTTCTACCCCATTTTAACAGCTATAAGCTTCAAATTCCATCGATTGCTTACGTATATAATATATATTGTTGTGTGAAAAAATCATAGAGATCGGTGATATATATAATATGTATATGATGGTATATATAGTATATATATATATGGTATATATATATATTTTTTTCAATTTCAGCCCCATTTTTCAGCTAGAAGCTTCAAATTTCACCAAATGCTTACGTCTATAGCATATATTGTTGTCTGAAAAAATCATTGAGATCGGTGGTATACATAGTATATATCTCATACAACCGATTGTTCAGATAAGAAACTTTGCGCAATTTCTGCCCCATTTTAACAGCTAGAAGCTTCAAGTTTCACCAAATGCTTACGTATATAGCATATATTGTTGTCTGAAAAGTCATAGAGATCGGTGGTATATATATAATATACCCCATATAAACTGTAATTTTTGCCCCTTTTTTACGGCTAGAAGCTTAAAAATTCATCAGTTACGTTTACGTCATATATTTTGAAATAGTTGAAATACGTGATTCGTAGTCATAGTTTTTACATGCAGACCACAAAAAACGTGAAGCTTTGCATCCTCACACAAAGTACCTACCAATTTTTTATTTTATCTTAAAAATCGTTTAGATATGTTCAAATTTCACCAAATGCTTACGTGTATATCATATATTGTTGTCTGAAAAAATCATAGAGACCGGTGGTATATATAGTATATAGTATATATACTATATATATATTTCTTTTTGCAATTTCAGCACCATTTTAAAAGCTAGAGGCTTCAAATTTCACCAAATGCTTGCGTGTATAGCATATATTGTATCTGAAAAAATCATAGATATCGGTGATATATATAGTATATACCTCATACAACCGATTGTTCAGATAAGAAACTTTGCGCAATTTCTGCCCCATTTTAACAGCTAGAAGCTTAAAATTTCACCAATTTCTTACGTATATAGCGTATATTGTTGTCTGAAAAAATCATGGAGATCGGTGGTATATATATTATATACCTCATATAAACTGTAATTTTTGCCCCCTTTTTTACGGCTAGAAGCTTCAAATTTCAACAAATTTCTTTATTTTTTTTTTTTTTTTCATCAAATAGTTACGCTACTTCATATGTTGTTGAAATACGTGATTCGTAGTCACAGTTTTTACATGCAGACTACAAAATCCTGAAACTTTGCATCCTCACACAAAGTACCTACCTATTTTTATTTTATATTTATCTTAAAAATCGTTTAGGTATGTACATCTGTTCACTATATATTTCTTATCTTATATATCCGATTACTTGGAGATTACGAACGGGATAAGATTACACTAGTCAACAAGAGAAATTACTTTGAAGTCTACCTATTTAATTTCGATGTATTATGGCCCCTAATTACAAAAACACCCAAAATTCAAAATTCTATGGATACGATTTTTTTTTCTTTTTCTAAAATCACGAATTTTCACAGAGGTCTTTCCATTTATTTTATCATATCTTGGAAATTACTTATCTAAATTCGTTGAGAGAAACACCAGTGGATTCAACTCAAAATTTTCTTCAAGTCTTGATAAGAAATTTTTTTTATATGATCGACGGTTGTAGAGTTATTCACATAAAAATTTATAAAAAATCGAAGGTTTTAAAAATTACCATTTTTACGGTCTTAAAACTGTCTTAAAACTGTAAACATTATAAATAATTGAAACCTTATTTCGTGAAAATACATGAATAAATGTTGGTTTTATTGACAATAAAGTGAAAATACCCAATTTAGCGAAAATTTTGCATATCAAGCCTATAATTGTTTTGACAAACAAATTATTTAGGTATGACATTTTGCGCAACTTTGTCTTTTTAAAGCTTACTACGGGCATCGCCAGAAATGAGAAAAATCCATAATGACACTCAAGAAATTTTTCCCCATCAATTTTTCTTAAGGAAAAACGCAGATCATAAGAAAAAATGCCTCTTACTGTATGGAAAATTTAAGTTGCCAACGCGGGTTTTCGTAAGAAAGAAGTATGGTCATATATATTTGTTATCAAATATATACAATTTTTTCCTTGAGGAATTTCTTGCGATGTTCTTAGAATGCTTAAATCATAAAAACAAAAAAATCAAATTATCACTCCGTCATAGAAACTGTTATACCTACCTACTGAACATCCCAGCCTGCACAGGCCATTTCCCATAGCATATGAAGTTTTTTTGAAAGCTCATTTTTCAAACCCTTTCGCAGGTAGTGGTTAACAAATTTACAGACTCATTAGATGCCTGCCCTGTATGGTATATTGTCGCCGATTGTGACAAACTTAACGAAAATAAGATACATTCTTTTGAAAATCGAAGTGGCCTGCTACTATTTAAAGTAATTCATTCAGTTCATTCAATGTTATTTAACTCGCATTCCTGATCGCGAAAAGTCAAGTTGTCGACAACGGCAAAAAACTATTAATTGGTTAGTGAATTAAAAAAAAAACAAGTAAGGAAGGCTAAGTTCGGGCGTAACCGAACATTACATACTCAGTTGAGAGCTATGGAGACAAAATAAGGAAAATCACCATGTAGGAAAATGAACCTAGGGTAACCCTGGAATGTGGTTGTATGACATGTGTATCAAATGGAAGGTATTAAAGAGTATTTTAAGAGAGAGTAGGCCATAGTTCTATGGATGGACGCCATTTAGGGATATCGCCATAAAGGTGGACCAGGGCTGACTCTAGAATTTGTTTGTACGATATGGGTATCAAACGAAAGGTGTTACTGAGCATTTCAAGAGGGAGTGGGCATGAGGTCTATAGGTGGACGCCTTTTCGAGATATCGTCATTAGGGTGGGCCAGGGGTGACTCTAGAATGTGTTTGTACGATATGGGTATCAAACGAAAGGCGTTACTGAGCATTTTAAGAGGGAGTGGGCATTAGGTCTATAGGTGGACGCCTTTTCGAGATATCGCCATTAGTGTGGGCCAGGGGTGACTCTAGAATGTTTGTACGATATGGGCATCAAACGAAAGGTGTTACTGAGCATTTTAAGAGGGAGTGGGCATTAGGTCTATAGGTGGACGCCTTTTCGAGATATCGCCATTAGGGTGGGCCAGGGGTGACTCTAGAATGTGTTTGTACGATATGGGTATCAAATGAAAGGTGGTAATGAGTATTTTAAAAGGAAGTAATCCTTAGTTCTATATGTGGACGCCTTTTCGAGATATCGCCATAAAAGTGGACCAAGGGTAACTCTAGAATGTTTGCACGATATGGGTATCAAACGAAAGGTGTTACTGAGCATTTTAAGAGGGAGTGGGCATTAGGTCTATAAGTGGACGCCTTTTCGAGATATCGCCATTAGTGTGGGCCAGGGATGACTCTAGGATGTTTGTACGATATGGGTATCAAACCAAAGGTGTTACTGAGCATTTTAAGAGGGAGTGGGCATTAGGTCTATAGGTGGACGCCTTTTCGAGATATCGCCATTAGGGTGGGCCAGGGTGACTCTAGAATGTGTTTGTACGATATGGGTATCAAATGAAAGGTGGTAATGAGTATTTTAAAAGGGAGTAATCCTTAGTTCTATAGGTGGACGCCTTTTCGGGATATCGCCATAAAGGTGGACCAAGGGTGACTCTAGAATGTTTGTACGATATGGGTATCAAACGAAAGGTGTTACTGAGTATTTTAAGAGGGAGTGGGCATTAGGTCTATAGGTGGACGCCTTTTCGAGATATCGCCATTAGGGTGGGCCAGGGGTGACTCTAGAATGTTTGTACGATATGGGTATCAAACGAAATGTGTTACTGAGCATTTTAAGAGGGAGTGGGCATTAGGTCTATAGGTGGACGCCTTTTCGAGATATTGCCAATAGGGTGGGCCAGGGGTGACTCTAGAATGTTTTTACGATATGGGTATTAAACGAAAGGTGTTACTGAGCATTTTGAGAGGGAGTGGACATTAGTTCTATAGGTGGACGCCTTTTCGAGATATCGCCATTAGGGTGGGACAGAGGTGACTCTAGAATGTTTGTACGATATGGGTATCAAACGAAAGGTGTTACTGAGCATTTTAAGAGGGAGTGGGCATTAGGTCTATAGGTGGCCGCCTTTTCGAGATATCGCCATTAGGGTGGGCCAGGGGTGACTCTAGAATGTGTTTGTATGATATGGATATCAAATTAAAGGTATTAATGAGGGTTTTAAAAGCGAGTGGCCCTTAGATGTATATGTGAAGGCGTTCTCGCGATATCGACCAAAATGTGGACAAGGTGATCCAGAAAATCATCTGTCGGGTACTGCTAATTTATTTATATATGCAATACCACTAACAGTATTCCTGCCAAGATTACAAGGGCTGTTGATTTCGCCTTGTAGAACTTTTTCATTTTCTTCTACTTAATATGGTAGGTGTCACACCCATTTTACAAAGTTTTTTCCAAAGTTATATTTGGCGTCAATAAACCAATCCAGTTACCATGTTTCATCCCTTTTTTCGTATTTGGTATAGAATTATGGCATTTTTTTCATTTTTCGTAATTTTCGATATCGATAAAGTGGGCGTGGTTATGGTCGCATTTCGGCCATTTTTTATACAAAGATAAAGTGAGTTCAGATAAGTAGGTGGGCTAAGTTTAGTAAAGATATATCGGTTTTTGCTCAAGTTATTGTGTTAACGGCCGAGCGGAAGGACAGACGGTGGACTGTGTATAAAAACTGGGCGTGGCTTCCACCGATTCCGCCCATTTTCACAGAGAACAGTTACCGTCATAGAATATATGCCCCTACCAAATTTGAGAAGGATTGGTAAATTTTTGTTCGACTTATGGCATTAAAAGTATTCTAGACAAACTAAATGAAAATGGGCGGAGCCACTTCCATTTTGAAATTTTCTTTTATTTTTGTATTTTGTTGCATCATATCATTACAGAAGTTGAATTTTGACTTAATTTACTTATATACAGTAAAGATATTAAATTTTTTGTTAAAATTTGAATTAAAAAAAAAATTTTTTTAAAAAGTGGGCGTGTTCTTCATCCAATTTTGCTAATTTTTATTTAGCACATATATAGTAATAGTAGTAGCGGTTCTGCAAAATTTCATCATGATATCTTCAACGACTGCCAAATTACAGCTTGCAAAACTTATAATTTACCTTCTTGTTAAAGTGGGCGGTGCCACGCCCATTGTCCAAAATCTTACTAATTTTCTATTCTGCGTCATAGCGTCAACCCATCTACCAAGTTTCATCGCTTTAACCGCCTTTGGCAATGAATTATCGCATTTTTTCGGTTTTTCGAAGTTTTCGATATCGAAAAAGTGGGCGTGGTTATAGTCCGATATCGTTCATTTTAAATAGCGATCTGAGATGAGTGCCCAGGAATCTACATACCAAATTTCATCAAGATACCTCAAAATTTACTCGAGTTATCGTGTTAACGGACGGACGGACGGACGGACGGACGGACGGACGGACGGACATGGCTCAATCAAATTTTTTTTCGATCCTGATTATTTTGATATATGGAAGTCTATATCTATCTCGATTCCTTTATATATGTACAACCAACCGTTATCCAATCAAACTTAATATACTCTGTGAGCTCTGCTCAACTGAGTATAATGAATAACAACAGTAGAAAATTCGTCTGCAAAAATGACCCGAACATATTTGGTTATGTATGTATGTGGATTTCACCAACAACTTAAGTTAATGGAGGAGCGTTATCAAGAATTCTGGAACGAAAATATGATGGGGGATTATAATTAGTTTCTTATACGAGAATCAAAAAATTCAGAAAATTACAGTAGACAAGCAAAAAGTAGAAACTCTTTTTAAATATTTTGTAGAATTTCTTTAATAAAGGTATCTCAAATAGCTAAATAAACAAAAATATTAAAAATGCGTATTTTCCCTTCATTCACTTAATTGTTAATAATATTACCGTTTATCCATGGATTTTCATGAAATAAATCTTGCCTTATTTGGAATGTTCACAGTTTTACGATCATCTAATAAAAGTTGTAAGTTTTTGTCTCTTTCGATTTTTTACGAATTAAAGAAAAATGGGTATTTTTAATACAAAAAATCGATTTTTTTTTATAATGCGATGCAAATAACTCTGAAACCAATAAGTAGTTAAAAAAGGGTATTTAAAAAATTTTAAGGTAAGTTCATTTGCTGTTATATGCTGTTTTCTACAACAAAATCGGACAACCCGTTCCAGAGATATGATAAAATCAATGGATCTCCCTTTTCAAAAAAGGCAAATTTTAGAAAACAAAAAAAACAAGACAGTCCCGTCCTTACTTGTTTACTTTATACTTATCTTAAAAATCGTTTAGATATGTTGAAATTTCACCAAATGTATACGTGTATAGCGTATATTGTTGTCTGAAAAAATCATAGAGATCGGTGGTACATATATTATATACCCCATATAAACTGTATTTTTTTGCCCCTTTTTTACGGCTAAAAGCTTCAAAATTCATAAAATTTCATCAAATAGTTACGTTTACGTTATATATTGTTGAAACACGTGATTCGTAGTCATAGTTTTTACGCGCAGACCACAAAAAACCTTAAACTTTGCATCCTCACACAAAGTACCTACCTATTTTATACCTTTTATGAAAATGAAATGGTATATTAATTTCGTCACGAAACCCATAATTGGAAGTCCTTAAAGGAAAATAGATAGACCCACCATTAAGTATACCGAAATAATCAGGTTGAAGAGCTGAGTTGATTTAGCCATGTCCGTCTGTCCGTCTGTCTGTTTGTATGCAAACTAGTCCCTCAATTTTTGAGATATCTTGATAAAATTTGGTGAGCGGGTGTATTTGGGTGACCGATTAGACATTTGTTGGAACCGGCCGGATCGGAAAACTATAGCATATATCCTCCATACAACCGATTTTTCAGAAAAAGAGGATTTTTGTAATATCTTACTCAATTTTACAGATTGAAGCTTCAAACTTCACCATATACCTTCGTATATTACACATATTGTTACCTGCAAAAATTGATGAGATCGGTCGTATATATCGTATATATCCCCCACAACCGATTGTTCAGATAAGAAACTTTTCGTAATTACTGCCCCATTTTAAGAGCTAGAGGCTACAAATTTCAACAAATGCTTACGTATATAGCGTATATTGTTGTTTGAAAAAATCATACAGATCGGTGGTATATATAGTATATATATGGTGGTATATATAGTATATATATTTAGTATATATATATATATTTTCGCAATTTTAGCCCCATTTTAACAGCTAGAAGCTTCAAATTTCACCGAATGCTTACGTATATGGCATATATTGTTGTCTGAAAAAATCATAGAGATTGGTTGTATATATAGTATATATCTCATAGAACCGATTGTTCAGATAAGAAACTTTTCGTAATTTCTACCCCATTTTAACAGCTATAAGCTTCAAATTTTACCGATTGCTTACGTATATAGTGTATTTTGTTGTGTCAAAAAATCATAGAGATCGGTGATATATATAATATATATATGATGGTATATATAGTATATATATTTAGTATATATATATTTTTTTTGCGATTTCGGCCCCATTTTAACAGCTAGAAGCTTCAAATTTCACCAAATGCTTACGTGTATAGCATATATTGATGTCTGAAAAAATCATTGAGATCGGTGGTATACATGGTATATATCTCGTACAACCGATTGTACAGATAAGAAACTTTGCGCAATTTCTGCTCCGTTTTAACAGCTAGAAGCTTCAAATTTCATAAAATGCTTACGTATATAGCATATATTGTTGTCTGAAAAAATTATAGAGATCGGTGGTACATATATTATATATCCCATATAAACTCTATTTTTTTGCCCCTTTTTACGGCTAGAAGCTTCAAAATTCATAAAATTTCATCAAATAGTTACGTTTACGTCATATATTGTTGAAATACGTGATTCGTAGTCATAGTTTTTACACGCAGACCACAAAAAACCTGAAACTTTGCATCCTCACACAAAGTACCTACCTATTTTTATACTCAGTTGAGCAGAGCTCACAGAGTATATTAAGTTTGATTGGATAACGGTTGGTTGTACATATATAAAGGAATCGAGATAGATATAGACTTCCATATATCAAAATAATCAGGATCGAAAAAAAATTTGATTGAGCCATGTCCGTCCGTCCGTCCGTCCGTTAACACGATAACTTGAGTAAATTTTGAGGTATCTTGATGAAATTTGGTATGTAGGTTCCTGAGCACTCATCTCAGATCGCTATTTAAAATGAACGATATCGGACTATAACCACGCCCACTTTTTCGATATCGAAAATTTCGAAAAACCGAAAAAATGCGATAATTCATTGCCAAAGGCGGTTAAAGCGATGAAACTTGGTAGATGGGTTGAAGTTATGACGCAGAATAGAAAACTAGTAAGATTTTGGACAATGGGCGTGGCACCGCCCACTTTTACAAGAAGGTAATTTAAAAGTTTTGCAAGCTGTAATTTGGCAGTCGTTGAAGATATCATGATGAAATTTGGCAGGAACGTTACTACTATTACTATATATGTGCTAAATAAAAATTAGCAAAATTGGATGAAGAACACGCCCACTTTTTAAAAAAAAATTTTTTTAAATTCAAATTTTAACAAAAAAGTTAATATCTTTACTGTATATAAGTAAATTAAGTCAAAATTCAACTCCAGTAATGATATGATGCAACAAAATCCAAAAATAAAAGAAAATTTCAAAATGGGCGTGGATCCGCCCATTTTCATTTAGTTTGTCTAGAATACTTTTAATGCCATAAGTCGAACAAAAATTTACCAATCCTTCTCAAATTTGGTAGGAGCATAGATTCTGTGACGATAACTGTTCTCTGTGAAAATGGGCGAAATCGGTGGAAGCCACGCCCAGTTTTTATACACAGTCCACCGTCTGTCCTTCCGCTCGGCCCTTAACACAATAACTTGAGCAAAATCCGATATATCTTTACTAAACTTAGCCCACGTACTTATCTGAACTCACTTTATCTTGGTATAAAAAATGGCCGAAATCCGACCATAACCACGCCCACTTTATCGATATCGAAAATTACGAAAAATGAAAAAAATGCCATAATTCTATACCAACTACGAAAAAAGGGATGAAACATGGTAACTGGATTGGTTTATTGACGCAAAATATAACTTTGGAAAAAACTTTGTAAAATGGGTGTGACAGCTACCATATTAAGTAGAAGAAAATGAAAAAGTTCTACAAGGCGAAATCAACAGCCCTTGGAATCTTGGCAGGAATACTGTTAGTGGTATTGCATATATAAATAAATTAGCAGTACCCGACAGATGATTTTCTGGATCACCTGGTCCACATTTTGGTCGATATCGCGAGAACGCCTTCACATATACATCTAAGGACCACTCGCTTTTAAAACCCTCATTAATACTTTTAATTTGATATCCATATCGTACAAACACATTCTAGAATCACCCTGGCCCACCCTAATGGCGATATCTCGAAAAGGCGTCCACCTATAGACCTAATGCCCACTCCCTCTTAAAATGCTCAGTAACACCTTTCGTTTGATACCCATATCGTACAAACATTCTAGAGTCACCCCTGGCCCACCCTAATTGCGATATCTCGAAAAGGCGACCTAATGTCCACTCCCTCTTAAAATGCTCAGTAACACCTTTCGTTTGATACCCATATCGTACAAACATTCTAGAGTCACCCCTGGCCCACCCTAATGGCGATATCTCGAAAAGGCGTCCACCTATAGACCTAATGCCCACTCCCTCTTAAAATGCTCAGTAACACCTTTCGTTTGATACCCATATCGTACAAACATTCTAAAGTCACCCCTGGCCCACCCTAATGGCGATATCTCGAAAAGGCGTCCACATATAGACCTAATGCCCACTCCCTCTTAAAATGCTCAGTAACACCTTTCGTTTGATACCCATATCGTACAAACATTGTAGAGTCACCCTTGGTCCACCTTTATGGCGATATCTCGAAAAGGCGTCCACCTATAGAACTAAGGATTACTCCCTTTTAAAATACTCATTACCACCTTTCATTTGATACCCATATCGTACAAACACATTCTAGAGTCACCCTGGCCCACCTTAATGGCGATATCTCGAAAAGGCGTCCACCTATAGACCTAATGCCCACTCCCTCTTAAAATGCTCAGTAACACCTTTCGTTTGATACCCATATCGTACAAACATTCTAGAGTCACCCCTGGCCCACCCTAATGGCGATATCTCGAAAAGGCGTCCACCTATAGACCTAATGCCCACTCCCTCTTAAAATGCTCAGTAACACCTTTCGTTTGATATCCATATCGTACAAACATTCTAGAGTCACCCTTGGTCCACGTTTATGGCGATATCTCGAAAAGGCGTCCACCTATAGAACTAAGGATTACTCCCTTTTAAAATACTCATTACCACCTTTCGTTTGATACCCATATCGTACAAAAACATTCTGGAGTCACCCCTTTCCCACCCTAATGGCGATATCTCGAAAAGGCGTCCACCTATAGACCTAATGCCCACTCCCTCTTAAAATGCTCAGTAACACCTTTCGTTTGATACCCATATCGTACAAACATTCTAGAGTCACCCCTGGCTCACCCTAATGGCGATATCTCGAAAAGGCGTCCACCTATAGACCTAATGCCCACTCCATCTTAAAATGATCAGTAACACCTTTCGTTTGATACCCATATCGTACAAACACAATCTAGAGTCACCCCTGGCCCACCCTAATGACGATACCTCGAAAAGGCGTCCACCTATAGACCTCATGCCCACTTCCTCTTAAAATGCTCAGTAGCACCTTTCGTTTGATACCCATATCGTACAAACATTCTAGAGTCACCATTGGTCCACCTTTATGGCGATATCTCGAAAAGGCGTCCACCTATAGAACTAAGGATTACTCCCTTTTAAAATACTCATTACCATCTTTCATTTGATACCCATATCATACAAACACATTCTGGAGTCACCCCTGGCCCACCCTAATGGCGACATTTCGAAAAGGCGTGCACCTATAGACCTAATGCCCACTCCCTCTTAAAATGCTCAGTAACACCTTTCATTTGATTCCCATATCGTACAACTAGAGACACCCCTGGTCCACCTTTATGGCGATATCTCGAAACGGCGTCCACCTATGGAACTAAGGATCACTGCTTTTCAAAATATTCATTAACAGCTTTCATTTGATACCCATATCGTACAAACATATTCTAGAGTCACCCCTGGTCCACCTTTATGGCGATTTCTCGAAAAGGCGTTCACCTATAGAACTAAAGCCCATTCCCTTTTAAAGTACTCATTATCACCTTTCATTTGATACCCATATCGTACAAACACATTCTAGAGTCAGCCCTGGTCCACCTTTATGGCGATATCCCTAAATGGCGTCCATCCATAGAACTATGGCCTACTCTCTCTTAAAATACTCTTTAATACCTCCCATTTGATACACATGTCATACAACCACATTCCAGGGTTACCCTAGGTTCATTTTCCTACATGGTGATTTTCCTTATCTTGTCTCCATAGCTCTCAACTGAGTATGTAATGTTCGGTTACACCCGAACTTAGCCTTCCTTACTTGTTTATTTTATATTTATCTTAAAAATCATTTAGATATGTTCAAATTTCACCAAATGTTTACGTGTATAGCATATATTGTTGTCTGAAAAATCATAGAGATCGGTGGTACATACATTACATAACCCATATAAACTGTATTTTTTGCCCCTTTTTTACGGCTAGAAGCTTCAAAATTCATACAATTTCATCAAATAGTTGCGTTTACGTCATATATTGTTGAAATACGTGATTCGTAGTCATAGTTTTTACACGCAGACCACAAAAAACCTGAAACTTTGCATCCTCACCCAAAGTACCTACCTATTTTTTATTTTATATTTATCTTAAAAATCGTTTAGATATGTTCAAATTTCACCAAATGTTTACGTGTATAGCATATATGGTTGTCTGAAAAAATCATTGAGATCGGTGGTATATATAGTATATATCTCATACAACCGATTGTTCAGATAAGAAACTTTGCGCAATTTCTGCCCCATTTTAACAGCTGGAAGCTTCAAATTTCACCAAATGCTTACGTATATAGCATATATTGTTGTCTGAAAAAATCATAGAGATCGGTGGTACATATATTACTGTATCTTTTGCCCCCTTTTTACGGCTAGAAGCTTCAAAATTCATAAAAGTTCATCAAATAGCTACGTTTACGTCATATATTGTTGAAATACGTGATTCGTAGTCATAGTTTTTACACGCAGACCAAAAAAAACCTGAAACTTTGCATCCTCACACAAAGTACCTACCTATTTTATAAGCTTTTATTTACTTTCACTTTTGTTGTCTGTAATGGAATCTTTCAAGTTAAATTTGATACACTTCCCGGTGTCCGATTGAGCTGAAATTTTGCACACATGTATAACTCCGATGACAATGCAATATTACTTTGTTAGAATTCGATAAATTAATCGATAACACAGTGATCGGTAAAGATTTGTATTTACTTTGGCATAACAGCCTAAGTCCCATACAAACACGCCGGTACCTATCCGTGGATTGTGATATTTGGACGTGGTGAATCACGCGTGGTGAATCTCAACGATTGTGAAAAGCGGAGACACAACCCTCTGTTGTATTTCTGTGTATAACCAACATAGCTGAAATTTTAAGGCTGTTTACCTCTGTAATCTTTTCTGTAATTTATTTTGCTTTTGGAAAAATTACCTATTTGAAAAAAGCTGGCTGAAAAATATTGGCATAACAGCTTAAGTTAAATCAAGAATGGAAAAACTTGGAAAATTTGAGCAGATGTGGCAATTTCGCGTGTCCGTTGAACGAAATATTGACAATCTATTGATCATCGCTAGGAAATTAGCGACATTCCATCAACTTAGCAGCACTTTAGCAATACTAATATTATTATTTGGCCGCTCAAACACACCCATATTAATTTCCATTAAATTTAAAATATACAACTCAAAAATGACTCCGGTTGTTATGTCCGCAGCATTTATTTGGTGCAAATACAACATAATAATTTACACGGCCAAAGCCATAATAATTTGCGCGGGTCATCAATTCTTTCTCTGATTCAAAACCTGAACTACCAGCGCTACCGCCATCAGCTCAGTGTCATCATTGTCAGTAGCGCCAATAACACCAAACTCGTGCCTGACAAACAAAATTCGTTTAACTCAATAGTGCAAGTGAAATGTACTACGCACTCACTACTAAGTAGCGTCAAAAATTCGATTGGAGTCATTTCGTCAATGAGCTACCATTGAGCTGGCACCGCATTGGCGCTGGCGCCATGCAATTTACATCACTAAAATTGCACGAATGTCCAGGCTCATGACTTTGTTAATCCAGATGGTGAAAACGAAGACTCAAAGGAATGCAACCTTGCAAACAACAGCCGTCATTTTCAAAGTGTAAAAATTCTGTGATACAACGAACGCTAACGCCGTTAGGCTGTTATCGGTAAGTGTTGCATACTTTTCTGCGCACTTGATTTTGTTTTACAGATTTTTGGCGATGGAATTTTAGCTAAGCGAAAGTAGGAATTTTATTTTAAAACAGATTTAACCCACAGATGAGAGATCTGCAATAAGTAGTTGTAAACAGAACGCGGCATAGGCAAAGTTAAGTTATTTAACACTGTTTGACACAATTTTATAAGTGCTCTCTGTCAAAAATGCTTCAACTAACTTAGTCACATTTTATTTCGATTATGAATATGCCCCAATATATTCGGATTATGATATATAATAAAATTAAAGAAAGAAATAAAATTAAAGAAAAAAACTTTTTTAAAAATAAGCTTTTATTATTGGTTAATAAAATTAACTAAAAAGTAAGTTGATGCATTAAAAGAAATGGATAGAATGAGAAACGTTACAAATAACTAAGTAAAGATTACGTAACTAATTTAAAAAATATTTGAGCCTACTAAAAATTTAAAAAAATTCTTATTTAAATTAAATTTAAGAAAAAGGCTTTCCTAAGAACAAGATTCTATTACTTGTTAATAAAACGAACTAAAAAGTAAAAAATAAAATTAAAGAAAAAAAAAAACTTTTTTAAAAATAAGCTTTTATTATTGGTTAATAAAATTAACTAAAAAGTAAACAATAAATTGACTCTAAAGAAATATAACACTTTATAAGTTCATTGTAAGCTTTGACGATAATTAGGCTTTTTCGTCTGCGACAAAAGAATTCTATATTGTACATAATTATATATTTTTAACATTAAAACTTTACACCTAAATTATTAAACCTTAAAGTTTATATCACAGTCCTTATTGTTCTAATAAAAGCGTGTTACATTGCGATAGCAAGAAAAGGAGATCCTAAATGTTCTTAATTATACCATCAAAATTCAACACGTTTTTTATTAGAACAATTAGAACTGTGATATAAACTGTAAGGTTTAATAATTTAGGTGTAAAGTTTTAATGTTAAAAATATATAATTATGTACAATATAGAATTCTTTCGTCGCAGAAGAAAAAGCCTAATTATCGTCAAAGCTTACAATGAACTTATTAAGTGTTATATTTCTTTAGAGTCAATTTATTGTTTACTTTTTAGTTAATTTTATTAACCAATAATAAAAGCTTATTTTTAAAAAAGTTTTTTTTTCTTTAATTTTTTTATTTTATATTTATCTTAAAAATCGTTTAGGTATGTAGATCTGTTCACTATATATTTCTTATCTTATACATCCGATTATTCGGAGATTCATTTCACCAAATGCTTACGTGTATAGCATATATTTTTGTCTGAGAAAATCATTGAGATCAGTGGTATATATAGTATATATCTCATACAACCGATTTTTCAGATAAGAAACTTTTCGCAATTTCTACCCCATTTTAACAGCTAGAAGCTTCAAATTTCACCGAATGCTTACGTATATTTGTCGTTACGTATTGTTGTCTGAAAAAATCATAGAGATCGGTGGTATATATATTATATACCCCATGTAAACTGTTATTTTTTCCCCTTTCTTACGGCTAGAAGCTTCAAAATTCATCAAATTTCATCAATTAGTTACGTTACGTCATATATTGTTGAAATACGTGATTCGTAGTCATAATTTTTACACGCAGATCACAAAAAACCTGAAACTTTGCATCCTCACACAAAGTACCTACCTATTTTTTATTTTATATTTATCTTAAAAATCGTTTAGGTATGTAGATCTGTTCACTATATATTTCTTATCTTATACATCAGATTATTTGGAGATTACGATCCGGGTAAGATTATTGTTCAGCCCCGTTCATGAAAGGTATTAATTCTTCGGCACAGCCGAAGACAGTCCCGTCCTTGCTTGTTTTTGAAATAACTTTTTAACAAAAGGTGGACAAACGAAAATTTGTCCGGTATAAACATGGACAAACGACGGACATACGATTTGGCAAAACAAAGCGAAAAAAAAACATGCAGACTACAAAATATCTTAAACTTTGCATCCTCACACAATGTACCTACCTATTTTTATACTCAGTTCACAGAGTATATTAACTTTGATTGGATAACGGTTGGTTGTACAGGTATAAAGGAATCGAGATAGATATAGACTTCCATATATCAAAATCATCAGTATCGAAAAAAAATTCGATTGAGCCATGTCCGTCCGTCCGTCCGTCCGTCTGTCCGTTACACGATAACTTGAGTAAATTTTGAGGTATCTTGATGAAATTTGGTATGTAGGTTCCTGGGCACTCATCTCAGATCGCTCTTTAAAATGAACGATATCGGACAATAACTACGCCCACTTTTTCGATATCGAAAATTTCGAAAAATCGAAAAAGTGCGATAATTCATTACCAAATACGGATTAAGTGATGAAACTTGGTAAGTTAGTTGAACTTATGACGCAGAATAGAAAACTAGTAAAATTTTGGACAATGGGCGTGGCACCGCCCACTTTTATAAGAAGGTAATTTAGAAGTTTTGCAAGCTGTTATTTGGCAGTCGTTGAAGATATCATGATGAAATTTGGCAGGTACGTTACCCTTATTACTATATGTCTGCTTACTAAAAATTAGCAAAATCGGAGAACGACCACGCCCACTTTTTAAAAAAAAATTTTTTTTTAATTCAAATTTTAAAAGAAAAGTTAATATCTTTACAGTATATAAGTATTTTATGCCAACATTCAACTGAAGTAATGATATGGTGCAACAAAATACAAAAATTAAAGAAAATTTCAAAATGGGCGTGGCTCCGCCCTTTTTCATTTAATTTGTCTAGGATACTTTTAATGCCATAAGTCGAACAAAAATTTACCAATCCTTGTGAAATTTGGTAGAGCTTAGATTCTAGGACGATAACTGTTTTCTGTGAAAAAGGCCGAAATCGGTTGAAGCCACGCCCAGTTTTTATACACAGTCGACCGTCTGTCCTTCCGCTCGGCCGTTAGCCCGATAACTTGAGCAAAAATCGATATATCTTTACTAAACTCAGTTCACGTACTTATCTGAACTCACTTTGTATTGGTGTAAAAAATGGCCGAAATCTGACTATGACCACGCCCACTTTTTCGATATCGAAAATTTCGAAAAATGAAAAAATGCCATAATTATATACCAAATACGAAAAAAGGGATGAAACATGGTAATTGTAGTGGTCTATTGACGCAAAATATAACTTTAGAAAAAAGCTTGGTAAAATGGTTGTGACACCTACCATATTAAGTAGAATAAAATGAAAAAGTTTTGCGGGGCAAAATCAAAAGCCCTTGGAATCTTGGAAGGAATACTTTTCGTGGTATTACATATATAAATAAATTAACGGTACCCGACAGATGATGTTCTGGATCACCCTGGTCCACATTTTGGTCGATATCTGGAAAACGCCTTCACATATTCAACTAAGGGCCACTCCCTTTTAAAACCCTCATTAATACCTTTAATTTGATACCCATATCGTACAAACACATTCTAGAGTCACCCCTGGTCGACGTTTATGGCGATATCTCGAAAAGGCGTCCACATATAGAACTAAGGCCCACTCCTTTTTAAAATACTCATTAACACCTTTCATTTGATACCCATATCGTACAATCAAATTCTAGAGTCACCCCTGGTCCACATTTATGGCGATATTTCGAAAAGGCGTTCATTATAGAACTAAGGCCCACGCCCTTTTAAAATACTCATTAACACCTTTCATTTGATAACCATATCGTACAAACAAATTCTAGAGTCACCCCTGGTCCACCTTTATGGCGATATTTCGAAAGGGCGTCCACCTATAGAACTAAGGCCCATGCCCTTTTAAAATACTCATTAGCACCTTTCATTTGATACCCATATCGTACAAACAAATTCTAGAGTCACCCCTGGTCCACCTTTATGGCGATATCTCGAAAAGGCGTCCACCCATAGAACTAAGGCCCACTCCATTTTAAAACACTTATTAACACCTTTCGTTTGATACCCATTTTGTACAAACGCATTCTAGAGTCACCCCTTGTCCACGTTTATGGCGATATCCCGAAAAGGCGTCCACCCATAGAACTAAGGCCCACTCCATTTTAAAACACTTATTAACACCTTTCGTTTGATACCCATATTGTACAAACGCATTCTAGAGTCAAACCTGGTCCACTTTTATAACGATATTCCGAAAAGGCGTCCACCTATAGAACTAAGGCCCACTCCCTTTTAAAATACTCATTAACACCTTTCATTTGATATCCATATCGTACAAACAAATTCTAGAGTCACCCCTGGTCCACCTTTATGGCTATATCTCGAAAAGGCGTCCACCTATAGAACTAAGGCCCACGCCCTTTTAAAATGCTTATTAACACCTTTCGTTTGATACCCATATTGTACAAACGCATTCTAGACTCAACCCTGGTCCACTTTTATAACGATATTCCGAAAAGGCGTCAACCTATAGAACTAAGGCCCACGCCCTTTTAAAATACTCATTAGCACCTTTCATTTGATACCCATATCGTACAAACAAATTCTAGCGTCACCCCTGGTCCACCTTTATGGCGATATCTCGAAAAGGTGTCCACATATAGAACTAAGGCCCACGCTCTCTTAAAATACTCATTAATACCCTTCGTTTGACACCCATATTGTACAAACGCATTCTAGAGTCACCCCTGGTCCACCTTTATGGCGATATCTCGAAAAGGCGTCCACCTATAGAACTAAGGCCCACGCCCTTTTAAAATACTCATTAACACCTTTCATTTGATACCCATATTGTACAAACGCATTCTAGACTCAACCCTGGTCCACTTTTATAACGATATTCCGAAAAGGCGTCCACCTATAGAACTAAGGCCCACGCCCTTTTAAAATACTCATTAACACCTTTCATTTGATACCCATATCGTACAAACAAATTCTAGCGTCACCCCTGGTCCACGTTTATGGCGATATCCCGAAAAGGCGTCCACCCATAGAACTAAGGCCCACTCCCTTTTAAAACACTTATTAACACCTTTCGTTTGATACCCATATTGTACAAACGCATTCTAGACTCAACCCTGGTCCACTTTTATAACGATATTCCGAAAAGGCGTCCACCTATAGAACTAAGGCCCACGCCCTTTTAAAATACTCATTAACACCTTTCATTTGATACCCATATCGTACAAACAAATTCTAGCGTCACCCCTGGTCCACCTTTATGGCGATATCTCGAAAAGGCGTCCACATATAGAACTAAGTCCCACGCTCTCTTAAAACACTCATTAATACCTTTCGTTTGACACCCATATTGTACAAACGCATTCTAGAGTCACCCCTGGTCCACCTTTATGGCGATATCTCGAAAAGGCGTCCACATATAGAACTAAGGCCCACCCCTTTTAAAATACTCATTAACACCTTTCATTTGATACCCATATCATACAAACACATTCTAGAGTCACCCCTGGTCCACCTTTATGGCGATATCTCGAAAAGGCGTCCACCTATAGAACTAAGGCCCACGCCCTTTTAAAATACTCATTAACACCTTTCATTTGATACCCATATCGTACAAACAAATTCTAGAGTCAACCCTGATCCACCTTTTAGGCGATATCCCTAAATGGCGTCCACCTATAGAACTATGGCCCACTCCGTATTAAAATACTCTTTAATACCTTTCATTTGATACACATGTCATACAATCACATTCCAGGGTTACCCTCGGTTCATTTTCCTACATGGTTATTTTCCCTTATGTTGCCACCATAGCTCTCAACTGAGTATGTAATGTTCGGTTACACCCGAACTTAACCTTCCTTACTTGTTTATTTTATATTTATCTTAAAAATCGTTTAGGTATGTACATCTGTTCACTATATATTTCTTATCTTATATATCCGATTACTTGGAGATTACGAACGGGATAAGATTACACTAGTCAACAAGAGAAATTACTTTGAAGTCTACCTATTTAATTTCGATGTATTATGGCCCCTAATTACAAAAACACCCAAAATTCAAAATTCTATGGATACGATTTTTTTTCTTTTTCTAAAATCACGAATTTTCACAGAGGTCTTTCCATTTATTTTATCATATCTTGGAAATTACTTATCTAAATTCGTTGAGAGAAACACCAGTGGATTCAACTCAAAATTTTCTCCAAGTCTTGATAAGAAATTTTTTTTATATGATCGACGGTTGTAGAGTTATTCACATAAAAATTTATAAAAAATCGAAGGTTTTAAAAATTACCATTTTTATGGTCTTGAAACTGTCTTAAAACTGTAAACATTATAAATAATTGAAACCTTATTTCGTGAAAATACATGAATAAATGTTGATTTTATTGACAATAAAGTGAAAATACCCAATTTAGCCAAAATTTTGCATATCAAGCCTATAATTGTTTTGACAAACAAATTATTTAGGTATGACATTTTGCGCAACTTTGTCTTTTTAAAGCTTACTACGGGCATCGCCAGAAATGAGAAAACTCCATAATGACACTCAAGAAATTTTTCCCCGTCAATTTTTCTTAAGGAAAAACGCAGATCATAAGAAAAAATGCCTCTTACTGTATGGAAAATTTAAGTTGCCAACGCGGGTTTTCGTAAGAAAGAAAAACGCAGATCATAAGAAAAAATGCCTCATACTGTATGGAAAATTTAAGTTGCCAACGCGGGTTTTCGTAAGAAAGAAGTATGGTCATATATATTTGTTATCAAATATATACAATTTTTTCCTTGAGGCATTTCTTGCGATGTTCTTAGAATGCTTAAATCATAAAAACAAAAAAATCAAATTATCACTCCGTCATAGAAACTGTTATACCTACCTACTGAACATCCCAGCCTGCACAGGCCATTTCCCATAGCATATGAAGTTTTTTTGAAAGCTCATTTTTTCAAACCCTTTCGCAGGTAGTGGTTAACAAATTTACAGACTCATTAGATGCCTGCCCTGTATGGTATATTGTCGCCGATTGTGACAAACTTAACGAAAAACAAGTAAGGAAGGCTAAGTACGGATGTAACCGAACATTACATACTCAGTTGAGAGCTATGGAGACAAAATAAGGGCAAATCACCATGTAGGAAAATGAACCTAGGGTAACCCCTAGGGAATGTGTTGTTTGTACGATATGGGTATGAAATGAAACGTGTTAATGAATATTTTAAAAGGGAGTGGGCCTTAGCTCTATAGGACCAGGGGTGACTCTAGAATTTTTTTGTACGATATGGGTATCAAATGAAAGGTGTTAATGAGTATTTTAAAAGGGAGTGGGCCTTAGTTCTATAGGTGGACGCCTTTTCAAGATATCGCCATTAAGGTGGACCAGGGGTGACTCTAGAATTTGTTTGTACGATATGGGTATCAAATGAAAGGTGTTAATGAGTATTTTAAAAGGGAGTGGACCTTAGCTCTATAGGTGGACACCTTTTCGGGATATCGTTAAAAAGGTCGACCAGGGGTGACTCTAGAATGTGTTTGTACAATATGGGTGTCAAACGAAGGGTGTTAATGAGTGATTTAAAAGGGAGTGGGCCTTAGTTGTATGGGTGGACGCCTTTTCGAGATATTGCATTAAAGGTGGACCAGGGGTGACTCTAGAATTTGTTTGTACGATATGGGTATCAAATGAAAGGTGTTAATGAGTATTTTAAAAGGGAGTGGGCCTTAGTTCTATGGGTGGACGCCTTTTCGAGATATCGCCATAAAGGTGGACCAGGGGTGACTCTAGAATTTGTTTGTACGATATGGGTATGAAATGAAAGGTGTTAATGAGTATTTTAAAAGGGATTGGGCCTTAGTTTTAAAGGTGCACGCCTTTTCGAGATATCGCCATAAAGGTGGACCAGGGATGACTCTAGAATGCGTTTATACAATATGGGTATCAAACGAAAACTGTTAATGAGTATTTTAAAAGGGAGTGGGCCTTAGTTCTATGGGTGGACGCCTTTCGAAATATCGATATAAAGGTGGACCAGGGGTGACTCTAGAATTTGTTTGTACGATATGGGTATGAAATGAAAGGTGTTAATGATTATTTTAAAAGGGAGTGCGCCTAAGTCTATAGGTGGACGCCTTTTCGAGATATCGCAATAAAGGTGGACCAGGGGTGACTTTAGAATTTGTTTACGATATGGGTATCAAACAAAAGGTGTTAATAAGTATTTTAAAAGGGAGTGGGCCTATAGGTGGACGCCTTTTCGGGATATCGTTATAAAGGTGGACCAGGGTTGACTCTAGAATGCGTTTGTACATTGTGGGTATCAAACGAAAGGTGATAATGAGTATTTTAAAAGGGAGTGGGCCTTAGTTCTATAGGTGGACGCCTTTTCGATATATCGCCATAAAGGTGGACCAGGGGTGACTCTATAATATGTTTGTAGAATATGGGTGTCAAATTAAAGGTATCAATAAGAATTTTAAAAGGGAGTGGTGGTAGTTTTATATGTGAAGGGGTTTTGGAGATTTCGACAAAAATGTGGGCCAGGGTGACTCAGAACATAATCTGTCGGGTACCGCTAATTTATTTATATATGTAATACCACAAACAGTATTCCTGCCATGATTCCAAGGGCTTTTGATTTCGCCCTGCAGAACGTTTTCATTTTCTTCTACTTGATATGGTAGGTGTCACACCCATTTTACAAAGTTTTTTTTCTAAAGTTATATTTTGCGTCAATAAACTAATCCAATTGCCATGTTTTCGTCCCTTTTTCGTATTTGGTATAGAATTATGGCATTTTTTTCGATATCGAAAAAGTGGGCGTGGTCATTGTCGGATTTCGGCCATTTTTTGTACCAATACAAAGTGAGTTCAGATAATTATGTGAACTGAGTTTAGTGAATAGATATAAATAGATATATCGATTTTTGCTCAAGTTATCGTGTTAACGGCCGAGCGGAAGGACAGACGATCGACTGTGTATAAAAACTGGGCGTGGCTTCAGCTGATTTCGCCCTTTTTCACAGAAAACAGTTATCGTTCTAGAAGCTAATTGCCTACCAAATTTCACAAGGATTGGTAAGTTTTTGTTCGACTTATGGCATTAAATGTATCCAAGACAAATCAAATGAAAAAGGGCGGAGCCACGCCAATTTTGAAATTTTCTTTTGTTTTTGTATTTTGTTGCACCTTATCATTACTGGAGTTGAATGTTGACATTATTTACTTATATACTGTAAAGATATTAAATTTTTTGTCAAAATTTCACTTTAAAAAAAATTTTTTTTTAAAGTGGGCGTGGTCATTCTGCGATTTTGCTAATTTTTAATAAGCATACATATAGTAATAGAAGTAACGTTCCTGCCAAATTTCATCATGATATCTTCAACGACTGCCAAATTACAGGTTGCAAAACTTCTAAATTACCTTCTTTTAAAAGTGGGCGGTGCCACGCCCTTTGTCCAAAATTTTACTTATTTTCTATTCTGCGTCATAAGATCAACCCATCTACCAAGTTTCATCGCTTTATCCATCTTTTGTAATGAATTATCGCACTTTTACGATTTTTCGAAATTTTCGATATCGAAAAAGTGGGCGTGGTTATAGTCCGATATCGTTCATTTTAAACGGCGATCTGAGATGAGTGCCCAGGAACCTACATACCAAATTTCGTCTAGATACCTCAAAATTTACTCAAGTTATCGTGTTAACGGACGGACGGACGGACATGGCTCAATCAATTTTTTTTTTCGATACTGACGATTTTGATATATGGAAGTCTATATCTATCTCGATTCCTTTATACCTGTACAACCAACCGTTATCCAATCAAAGTTAATATACTCTGTGAGCTCTGCTCAACTGAGTATAAACAAGTAAGGAAGGCTAAGTTCGGGTGTAACCGAACATTACATACTCAGTTGAGAGCTGTGGAGACAAAGTAAGGGAAAAATCACCAAAAAGAACCTAGGGTAACCCTGGAATGTGTTTGTATGACATGTGTATCAAACGGAAGGTATTAAAGAGTATTTTAAGAGGAAGTGGGCCATAGTTCTATAGATGGACGCCATTTAGGGATATCGCCATAAAGGTGGACGAGGCCTGACTCTAGAATTTGTTTGTATGATATGGGTATCGAATGAAATGTGTTAATGATAATTTTAAAAGGGAGTGGGCCTAAGTTCTATAGGTGGACGCCTTTTCGAGATATCGCCAGGGGTGACTCTAGAATTTATTTTGTACGATATGGGTATCAAATGAAAGGTATTAATGAGTATTTTAAAAGGGCGTGGGCCTAAGTTCTATAGATGGACGCCTTTTCGAGATATCGCCATAAAGATGAACCAGGGGTGACTCTAGAATTTGTTTTGTACGATGTGAGTATCAAATGAAAGGTGTTAATGAGTATTTTAAGAGGGTGTGGGGCCTTAGTTCTATATGTGTACGCCTTTTCGAGATATCGCCATAAAGGTGGACCAGGGGTGACTCTAGAATTTGTTTGTACTATATGGGTATCAAATGAAAGGTGTTAATGAGTATTTTTAAAAGGGAGTGGGCCTTAGTTCTCTAGGTGGACGCCTTTTCGGAATATCGTTATAAAAGTGGACCAGGGTTGACTCTAGAATGCGTTTGTACAATATGGGTATCAAACGAAAGGTGTTAATAAGTGTTTTAAAAGGGAGTTGGCCTTAGTTCTATGGGTGGACGCCTTTTCGGGATATCGCCATAAACGTGGACCAGGGGTGACTCTAGAATGCGTTTGTACAATATGGGTATCAAATTAAAGGTGTTAATGGGTATTTTAAAAGGGCGCAGGCCTTAGTTCTATAGGTGGACGTCTTTTCGAGATATCGCCATAAAGGTGGAACAGGGGTGACTCTAGAATTTGGTTGTACGATATGGGTATCAAATGAAAGGTGTTTATGAGTATTTTAAAAGGACGTGGGCCTTAGTTCTATAGGTGGACGCCTTTCCAAGATATCGCCATAAATTTGGACCAGGGGTGACTCTAGAATTTGTTTGTACGATATGGGTATAAAATGAAAGTTGTTAATGAGTATTTTAAAAGGGAGTGGGCCCTAGTTCTATAGGTGGATGCCTTTTCGAGATATCGCCATAAAGGTGGGCCAGGGGTGACTCTAGATTTTTTTTGTACGATATGGGTATCAAATGAAAGGTGTTAATGAGTATTTTAAAAAGGAGTGATCCAGAATATCATCTGTCGGGTACCGCTAATTTATTTATATATGTAATACCACGATTGATTTCGCCCCGCAAAACTTTTTCATTTTCTTCTACTTAATATGGTAGGTGTCACACCCATTTTACCAAGTTTTTTTCTAAAGTTATATTTTGCGTCAGTAGACCAATAGAATTACCATGTTTCATCCCTTTTTTCGTATTTGGTATATAATTATGGCATTTTTCTCATTTTTCGTAATTTTCGATATCGAAAATGTGGGCGTGGTCATAGTCGGATTTCGGCCATTTTTTACACCAATACAAAGTGAGTTCAGATAAGTACGTGAACTGAGTCTAGTAAAGATATATAGATTTTTGCTCAAGCTATCGTGTTAACGGCCGAGCGGAAGGACAGACGGTCGACTGTGTATAAAAACTGGGCGTGGCTTCAACCGATTTCGCCCTTTTTCACAGAAATAAGTTACTGTCCCAGAATCTAAGCCCCTACCAAGTTTCACAAGGATTGGTAAATTTTTGTTCGACTTATGGCATTAATAGTATCCTAGACAAATTAAATGAAAAAGGGCGGAGCCACGCCCATTTTGAAATTTTCTTTTATTTTTGTATTTTGTTGCAACATATCATTACTGGAGTTGAATGTTGACATAATTTACTTATGTACTGTAAAGATATTAACTTTTCTTTTAAAATTTGAATTTAAAAAATTTTTTTTTTAAAAAAGTGGGCGTGGTCGTTCTCCGATTTTGCCAATTTTTATTAAGCAGACATATAGTAATAAGAGTAACGTTCCTGGAAAAGTTCATCATGATATCTTCAACGACTGCCAAATTACAGCTTGCAAAACTTATAAATTACCTTCTTTTAAAAGTGGGCGGTGCCACGCCCATTGTCCAAAATTTTACTAGTTTTCTATTCTGCGTCATAAGTTCAACTCACCTACCAAGTTTCATCGCTTAATCCGTATTTGGTAATGAATTATCGCACTTTTTCGATTTTTCGAAATTTTCGATATCGAAAAAGTGGGCGTGGTTATTGTCCGATATCGTTCATTTTAAACAGCGATCTGAGATGAGCGCCCAGGAACCTACACACCAAATTTCATCCAGATACCTCAAAATTTACTCAAGTTATCGTGTTAACGGACAGACGGACGGACATACGGCTTAGCACAATAAAGCGAAAAAAAAAAATTTGGGGTTTTTTCGAAAAAAAAAAATATTTTTTATAACTTTTTAACTGAAGGTGGTCAAACGAAATTTTTCCTGGACAAACGATGGACAAACCAATGACATTTGGTTTTTTTTAATTACTCGCAAATGGAGGTGCCAACTTCTCAAACGATTGTTTTTTTTTTTTTTGAAATAACTTTTTAAAAAAAGATGGACAAACGAAAATTTTTCCTGGACAAACGTGGACAAACGGTTTACAAACGAATGACATTTGGTTTTTTTAATTACTCGGCGCATGTAGCTGCCAACTTCACAGAGCTTGGTACCATTGCTGTGCAAATAGACTTATTACGAACACTAACAACTGAACCCACAAATTGCATACTGCCAAGTTTGGCACGTACTTCTTCACTTAGTATACGCGCTTTTTTGATTAAATAATTTTTAGTAACTCTTATATCTAAAATTGAAAAGTTTAACATATGTATATGTCAAACATTTGGCCAAATGATCTTTGTATTTTATAATTTCAAAATATTTGGAATAACAGATATTTATTCCATTTTAATGTCCTGCGCCATTTCTTTTAATGCCTTTATTTATTACTCTGAAAAAAAGTTAGTACTTTTTTTCGGGAGCGCATGAATCAAATATACAAATTATCACGACAAGGAAAAAAATTTACACAATTAGCATTACTTACATTCTATATCCAAATCCAGCATTTAAACCCCAACAGCTTCTCGATATTTTAATTATTAGAATAGTTGATTTTTGGAAACCCGAGCTGAACTGCACCCGAAATCCTGTCAGAAAAGTTTCAAACAAAGCACGAAAGTGAGTCGTTCTGAAGCCAAATATATAAATTATCACAAATCGTAGAAAACCTACACTATTAGCATTACTTACGTTGTCTTAAAAAATTTAATAATTTTTTCCTCCGATAAGTTAATGAGTTGTTCTTTCATGCTAGTATATGGATAAATTTATGGCTATTCCTGTCTCTTTGACGGAAAAACAGATTGCTGCTATAAAGCAATTCGCCACTAGTACCACGGCCAGGATCATCATGAAAAGTAAAACAGACTCGTGTTTAATTTCTAGGTCAGTGTCAGTGCCTTTTACATATGTATGTATAAAATAATAAAAGAAAAATTTAAGTTGTGCTCGCTTGAGGGCTCGAAAATTATTGATTTTGTTAACGAATTTGATTTCTTATTCATACAAAATTATTCTAAACAATTCTTTTTACTACAATACACAATACATATTTACGCTAGTCCTTAAAAAACTAAATGCACAAAATGTATTCATGTAAATATGCAAGTGAATTACATATGTATATCCATACATAGTTAGTTCGCTGTGAAAATGCAACATAAACATAAAGAAAAGTATGTACATGCGGATATGGGGTATTGTGGCATTTCTAAAGCTTGTGTGTGTGAATTCACTACACACCTCCCATAAGTCGATAATTTTGGCGGATATCTTTCATGTTTCTGTCAACAGAGTCTACGCCATCAATTTAGGGCTGGATTCAACATCGCTGAAGTGCATGATGCATCCCATTGATTTTTTGGTCCTTGTCAACTTCACCTACGCCAGGGAAAATACTATTACAAATATGAATATATCATACACATGTTTTTGCAGGCGGCGTTCTGGCAACCCAAAAGTTTCTCATAGGCACTAAGTGTGTGGAGGGGCATTTTGACCTGCCAAAACCTTCAGGGAGTGACTTTATCGTTAATACAACAACAGGCTGAAATTTTTAGAAAATATCCTTAAAATTATATTTTTTCGAGAGATGTAATTAAAGGGACTAACACGTTTGGAAAATTTCCTATTAGATTGAACCATAGAGTAGCAGAAAATATGCTAAATAAGAGATACAGGGTATTTTTTGAGCCATAATAGCATCCTTTCAGCTTTTCCGCCTTCTAAACTCCTTCTATTTGAGTTATATGCTTCATTACTTCTCTCAAAAGATTCTGTTTCATTAAGTACTTCAGATCCAAGAATGGCAGTGTTCTACAGTAATTGTACAATTTGTATTTGAATTCCCCTTATGTTACTAGATTTAACATCATTTGGTAATTCATTGTAAAATTTTAGTCCTTTATAGTATAAATTACATTTGTCTGCTTCTGTTCTATAAGCAGGTAAAGTAAAAATCATTTTTTTCTCCTTGTATTTACGGAATGAAAATTTCTTACATATTCTATGTTACTTTTCAAATAATCAGGCAAGTTGCCTTCTATTATGTTTCTAATAAACTTCATCGTATGATAAAACAGTATCTGTTTATTGCTTAGCCAATTTAGAGCGGCGAGCATATCTCTGATAGTTGTGTCATAGCGTTTCCTAAGAATAAATCGCATAGCTCGGTTTTGTTGCTTTTGCAGTTTGTAAATTTGGCTATCTCTCATAATGAAGAATAATGTTGGACAATATATAAAGTGAGGTTCGATTATCGATCTGTAAAACCATTACCTTGTACCGTTTCCTTAAGTACTTGCGGGTTCTTTGCATGAAATATATATTTTTTGGCTATTTTCCCAACCGCGGTAATCGATATGCTCACTAAAGTTGAGTTTATCAATCGATTTTGATTCCTAAATACTCGATAGTGCTGACTTTGTCAATAGCTTCGCTGTTTATATTTAGAAGTGGGTAACTCATTGTTTTGAAAATTCCTTCTTGATATAACCATAAATATTTTTTTGCTTAAATTCAGTTTCAATCTATTCGAGCATAACCAATTCATATACTCTATTTTAGTCCTCTTGTAATCTATAAATCTTATAAAATAAAGTCGTTAAATGCCATGTATGCACATAACTTCACACAGAATGCTCCGATTTTAAAACGGTTTTTTTGCATTTGAAAGCTTAGCTACGTGAGATGGGTACAGTTAATATAATATGAAGGTATATATTATAAGGGCGTGGAAAATTGCCAAAATGTAGTAAAAAATCATAAAATTTTTGTTTACACAGCTATAACTCATAAACGGGTGGATGGATTTTTAAAAATTCTACTTTTCAGTAAAACTTTGAAATATTTAAAAATACTTGATTCCTTTCTTATATCAGCCAAATTGTTTAAACAAAAGTAACATTTTTATCAAAAAAATTCGTATGTGTGTTAGTTCACTGTGAACTGTCCGCGCTTATTGCCTTTGAGTGAGGCTTGATGCGACACATACATATGTACGTACATATATAGCATTCGCTGCGTTATTTAACTTCGGGCGTATGTTTATAAATAGGTATGTATGGATGTACATCATTACATAGTATAAAAACAAAGTCGCGTTTTCTGCCCCTATGTCCCTTTGAATGCTGAAACCTTTAAAATACGCAACGAAATTTGATGCGCTTTTTTTTTTTAATAGATAAAGAGTGATTGAAGAGGAAGTAATGGATGTACATATTTGGCTGAAAAATTGGTGGAGGGGTAGCTTTGAAACCAGGAGACAGACATAGGCTAATTTTTATCCCGTTCTGTATAGGGTCCTGAGATCAAAACGTTGGGCCCTGGTTAATCCTGGGATATGTTTGTACAATACGGGTATCGAAAGTAAGCTGTTTATGAGTACTTTGATACGGGGTATTTTTCGTACCCGCGGATAACTAGGGTCTCGAGATAAAAGCGAAAACGTGGACGCGGATACCCCCTAGATTGTGTGTGTAATATGGATATCAAATGAAAGTTGTTGCTGAGAGCTTTAAAGTAATTTTCATTGTTATATTCGATTTAGTTGCATTCACCTGGCAAAACTGATAAATGTGCATGCGAAGCCGAAATAAAGACATGAATTAATAATACCCACATAACTATTTACATACATCCTATTCGATTTGCCTGGCAATAAGGGATGAAGAAGAATGGGAAAAAATTGTAGAGAAGAGAAAAGAGGGAAGGAGACTGAGAAAGAGATAGAGTGAGACGAAAATATAGATAGATGAAGCGAAAAAGACGGAGGAAGGAGTGAATAAAAGGATTACGAAAAATTTATGAAGGGGGGGGGGGGGGGGGGGGGGGCAGAGTTAGACGGAAAAAGCTTATTAAAAGATATGTAGATAGACCAAATTTAGGGCAGAACAACGTCTGACGGGTCTGCTAGTTTTATATATATTTCAGTGATATTATCTCCACTAAGCATCAACAATGTATCATCAGCAAAGAGTTTTAATAACACAGTACTTTAGAGAATTGGTTTATACCATTAATATAGACATTAAACATTATAGGTGCCAGGACAGGACCCTTGCGGAAATCCAACAGGCACCTTTTCTTTTTTCTGACAGGGATGGTCTAATTACAGTTCTTTGACTTCTCTTCATGATAAAGTCTTAGAACCATTTTAGCTCCGTTTCAGTACCAACTATGCTTCAGTATCAGTTTCAGTAAACACCTATGTTATAAAGTTTTTTTAGCAATAAATTTTGATCGATAGTCTCAAAAGCACGTTTTAAGTCTAGGAATACAGCTTTTCTATGTTTATTTATGCTCAGATCTTCTTTCCAGTTAGCTAAAAGAAGGTTACGTTTACATCATATATTGTTGAAATACGTGATTCGTAGATATAATTTTTTACACGCAGACCACAAAAAAACCTGAAACTTTGCATCCTCACACAAAGTACCTACCTATTTTTTATTTTATATTTATCTTAAAAATCGTTTAGGTAAGTAGATCTGTTCACTATATATTTCTTATCTTATACAACAGATTATTTGGAGATTACGAACCGGATAAGATTATTGTTCAGCCCTGTTCATGAAAGGTATGAATTCTTCGACAGTCCCGTCCTTGCTTGTTTTTTGAAATAACTTTTTAACAAAAAAGTGGACAAACGAAAATTTTTTCCGGTATAAACATGGACAAACGACGGACAAACGACGGACATACGATTCAGCACAATAAAGCGAAAAAAAATTTGGATTTTTTTTTCGAAAAAAAAAAAATAATAATTTTGTTATAACTTTTTAACAAAAGGGTGGACAAACGAAAAATTTTTCCTGGACAAACGTGGAACAAACGGATGGGCAGACGAATTGAAATTTGTTTTTTTAATTACTCGCAAATGGAGGTGCCAACTTCAGACACGATTTTTTTTTTTAAATAACTTTTTAACGAAAGGTGGACAAACGAAAATGTTTCCTGGATAAACATGGACAAACGGTGGACAAACGACGGACATACGATTTAGCACAAAAAAAACAAAAAAAAAAATTTGGGGTTTTTATGGACAAACGGTGGACAAACGACGGACATACGATTTAGCACAAAAAAACAAAAAAAAAAATTTGACGCTTTTATGGACAAACGCCTGGGCAAACGACAGACATGCGATTTAGCACAATAAAGCGAAAACAAATTTTTGGTTTTTTTTTTGAAAAAAAAAAAAATATTTTTGTTATAACTTTTTAACCAAAGGTGGACAAACGAAAATTTTTCCCGGACCAAACGTGGACAAACGGTGGACGGACGAATGAAATTTGGTTTTTAATTACTCGCAAATGGAGGTGCCAACTTCACATAGAATTTTATGTTTTTTAAATAACCTTTTAACAAAAGGTTGACAAACGAAAAATTTTTCCTGGATAAACATGGACAAATGATGGGCAAACGAACGGACGTATGATTTAGCACAATAAAACGAAAAAAAAAATTTTTTTTTTCGAAAAAAAAATATTTTTGTTATTACTTTTTAACAAAAGGTGGACAAATGAAAAATTTCCTGGACAAGCGTGGACAAAACGATGGACAGACGAATGAAATTTGGTTTTTTAATTACTCGCAACTGGAGGTGCCAACTTCACACACGATTTTTTTTTTGAAATAACCTTTTAACAAAATTTGGACAAACGAACAATTTTCCTGGATAAACGTAGACAAACGATGGGCAAACGACGTACATACGATTTAGCACAATAAAGCGAAAAAAAATTTTTTTTCGAAAAAAAAAAATATTTTTGGTATTACTTTTTAACAAAATGTGGACAAACGAAAAATTTTCCTGGACAAACGATGGACAAGGGAATGACGTTTGGTTTTTTTAATTACTCGCAAATGGAGGTGCCAACTTCACATAGAATTTTTTGTTTTTTAAATAACCTTTTAACATAAGGTGGACAAACGAAAAATTTTCCTGGATAAACATGGACAAATGATGGGAAAACGACGGACGTGCGATTAAGCAAAAATAAAACGAAAAAAAAAATTTTTTTTCGACAAAAAAAAAAATATTTTTGTTATTACTTTTTAACAAAAGGTGGGGACAAATGAAAAATTTTCCTGGACAAACGTGACAAACGATGGACAGACGTATGAAATTTGGTTTTTTAATTATGTACTCGAAAATGGAGGTGTCAAATTCACACACGATTTTTTTAAACTTTTCATGAAAATGAAGTATACCGAAATAATCAGGATGAAGAGCTGAGTTGATTTAGCCATGTCCGTCTGTCCGTCTGTCTGTTGTATGCAATCTAGTCCCCTCAATTTTTGAGATATCTTGATAAAATTTGGGTGAGCGGGTGTATTTGGGGTGTCCGATTAGACGTTTGTCGGAACCGGCCGGATCGGACCACTATAGCATATATCCTCCATACAAACCAATTTTTTCAGAAAAAGAGGATTTTTTGTCATATCTTCCTCAATTTATCAGATTGAAGCTTCACCATATATTTTCTTATATTGCACATATTGCTGTCTGAAAATATATGTATATATGTATATATAGTATATATCCCCACAACCGATTGTTTAGATAAGAAACTTTTCGCAATTACTGCCCTATTTTAAGAGCTAGAGGCTTCAAATTTTCAACGAATGCTTACGTCTATAGCATATATTGTTGTCTGAAAAAATTGTAAAGATCGGTGTTTATATATAGTATATATATGATGGTAATATATAGTATATATATATATATTTTCGCAATTTCAAACCCATTTTAACAGTTAGAAGCTTCAATGTATATAGCATATATTGTTGTCTGAAAAAACCATAGAGACCGGTGGTATATATAGTATATATCTCATACAACCGATTGTTCAGATAAGAAACTTTTCGCAATTTCTACCCCATTTTAACAGCTATAAGCTTCAAATTTCATCGATTGCTTACGCATATAATATTATATTGTTGTGTGAAAAAATCATAGAGATCGGTGATATATATAATATATATATGATGGTATATATAATTAGTATATATATATAGTATATATTAGCAGACCCGTCAGACGTTGTTCTTGCCCTAAATTTGGTCTATCTCACATATTTTTTAATAACCTTTTTCCGTCTAACTCTCTCTCTACATGGTATATATCTCGTACAACCGATTGTACAGATAAGAAACTTTGCGCAATTTCTGCTCCGTTTTAACAGCTAGAAGCTTCAAATTTCATAAAATGCTTACGTATATAGCATATATTGTTGTCTGAAAAAATCATATAGATCGGCTGGTATATATAGTATATATCTCATACAACCGATTGTTCAGATAAGAAACTTTGCGCAATTTCTGCCCCATTTTAACAGCTAGAAGCTTCAAATTTCACCAAATGCTTACGTATATAGCATATATGGTTGTCTGAAAAAATTATAGAGATCGGTGGTACATATATTATATACCCCATATAAACTGTATTTTTTGCCCCTTTTTTACGGCTAGAAGCTTCAAAATTCATAAAAGTTTATCAAACTACGTTTACGTCATATATTGTTGAAATACGTGATTCGTAGTCATAGTTTTTACACGCAGACCACAAAAAACCTGAAACTGCAATCCTCACACAAAGTACCTACCTATTTTTTTATTTTATATTTATCTTAAAAAATCATTTAGATATGTTCAAATTTCACCAAATGTTTACGTGTATAGCATATATTGTTGTCTGAAAAAAATCATAGAGATCGGTGGTACATACACTACATACCCCATATAAAACTGTATTTTTTGCCCCTTTTTTAAGGCTAGAAGCTTCAAAATTCATACAATTTCATCAAATAGTTGCGTTTACGTCATATATTGTTGAAATACGTGATTCGTAGTCATAGTTTTTACACGCAGACCACAAAAAAACCTGAAACTTTGCATCCTCACACAAAGTAACCTAACCTATTTTTTTTATTTTATATTATCTTAAAAATCGTTTTAGATATGTTCAAATTTCACCAAATGTTGTACGTGTATAGCATATATTGTTGTCTGAAAAAATCATTGAGATCGGTGGTATATATAGTATATATCTCATACAACCGATTGTTCAGATAATAAGAACTTTGCGGCAATTTTCTGCCCCATTTTAACAGCTGGAACCTTCAAATTTCACCAAATGCTTACGTATATAGCATATATTGTTTGTCTGAAAAAAATCATAGAGATCGTTGGTACATATATTATATACCCCATATAAACTGTATTTTTTTGCCCCTTTTTTACGGCTAGAAGCTTCAAAATTCATAAAAAGTTTATCAACTACGTTTACGTCATATATTGTTGAAATACGTGATTCGTAGTCATAGTTTTTACACGCAGACCAAAAAAAAACCTGAAACTTTGCATCCTCACACAAAAGTACCTACCTATTTTTTTTATTTTATAACTTATCTTAAAAATCGTATAGGTATGTAGATCTGGTTCACTATATATTTTCTTATCTTATACATCCGATTATTCGGAGATTCATTTCACCAAATGCTTACGTGTATAAGCATATATTGTTGTCTGAGAAAATCATTGAGATCGGTGGTATATATAGTATATATCTCATACAACCGATTTTTCAGATAGAAACTTTTCGCAATTTCTACCCCATTTTAACAGCTAGAAGCTTCAAATTTTCACCGAATGCTTACGTATATAGCATATATTGTTGTCTGAAAAAAATCAATAGAGATCGGGTGGTATATATATTATATACCCCTATATAAACTGTTATTTTTTCCCCTTTCTTACGGCTAGAAGCTTCAAAAATTCATCAAATTTTCATCAATTAGTTACGTTTTACGTCATATATTGTTGAAATACGTGATTCGTAGTCATAATTTTTTACACGCAAGATCACAAAAAACCTGAAACTTTGGCATCCTCACAACAAAGTACCTACCTATTTTTTATTATTTATATTTATTCTTAAAAATCGTCTGTTCAACTATATATTATATCTTATCTTTATACATCAGATTATTTGGAGATTACGATCCGGATAAGATTATTGTTCAGCCCCGTTCATGAAAGGTATTAATTCTTCGGCACAGCCGAAGACAGTCCAGTCCCGTCTTGCTTGTTTTTTGAAATAACTTTTTAAACAAAAGGTGGACAAAACGAAAATTTGTCCGGTATAAACATGGACCAAACGACGGACATACGATTTGGCACCAACAAAGCAAAAAAAAAAACATGGCAGACTACAAAATATCTTAAACTTTGCCATCTCCTCACACAATGTACCTACCTATTTATACTCAGTTGAGCAGAGCTCACAGAGTATATTAAGTTTTGATTGGATTAACGGTTGGTTGTACATATATAAAGGAATCGAGATAGATATAGACTTTCCATATATCAAAATAATCAGGATCGAAAAAAAAATTTTGATTGAGCCATGTCCGTCCGTCCGTCCGTCCGTTAACACGATAACTTGAGTATAATTTTGAGGTATCTTGTGATGAAATTTTGTGTATGTAGATTCCTGGTGCACTCAATCTCAGATCCGCTATTTAAAATGAACGATATCGGACTATAACCACGCCCACTTTTTTCTCGATATCGAAAATTTCGAAAAACCGAAAAAAATGTCGATAATTCATTGTCAAAGGCGGTTAAAGCGATGAAACTTGGCAGATGGGTTGACGTTATGACGCAGAATAGAAAATTAGTAAGATTTTGGACAACGGGCGTGGCCACCGCCCCACGTTTACAAGAAAGAGTAATTTAGGAAGTTTTTTGCAAGCTGTAATTTGGCAGTCGTTGAAGATATCGTGATGAAATTTGGCAGGAACGCTACTACTATTACTATGTATGTGCTAGATAAAAATTAGCAAAATTGGATGAAGGAACACGCCCACTTTTTAAAAAAAATTTTTTTAATTCAAATTTTAACAAAAATTTAATATCTTATACTGCCATATAAGTAAATTAAAGTCGAAATTCAACTCTGTAATGATATGATGCAACAACAAATACAAAAATAAAAAGAAAATTTCAAAATGGGCGTGGCTCCGCCCATTTTCATTTAGTTTGTCTAAGACTACTTTTAATGCCATAAGTCGAACAAAAATTTACCAATCCTTCTCACAAATTGGTAGGGACATAGATTCTATGACGGTAACTGTTCTCTGTGAAAATGGGCGAAATCGGTGGAAGCCACGCCCAGTTTTTATACACAGTCACCGTCTGTCCTTCCGCTCGGCCATTAACACAATAACTTGAGCAAAAACCGATATATCTTTACTAAACTTAGCCCACCTACTTATCTGAACTCACCTTTATCTTGGTATAAAAAAATGGCCGAAATCCGACCCATAACCACGCCCACTTTATCGATATTGAAAATTACGAAAAATGAAAAAAATGCCATAATTCTATACCAAATACGAAAAAAGGGATGAAAACATGGTAACTGGATTGGTTTGTTGACGCAAAATATAACTTTGGAAAAAACTTTGTAAAATGGTGTGACACCTACCATATTAAGTAGAAGAAAATGAAAAAGTTCTACAAGGCGAAATCAACAGCCCTTGGAATCTTGGCAGAATACTGTTAGTGGGTATTGCATATATAAATAAATTAGCAGTACCCGGACAGATGATTTTCTTGATCACCTGGTCCACATTTTTGGTCGATATCGCGAGAACACCTTCACATATACATCTAAGGGCCACTCGCTTTTAAAACCCTCATTAATACCTTTAATTTGATATCCATATCGTACAAAACACATTCTAGAGTCACCCCTGGCCCACCCTAATGGCGATATCTCGAAAAGGCGTCCACCTATATGACCTAATGCCCACTCCCTCTTAAAATGCTCAGTAACACCTTTCGTTTGATACCCATATCGTAACAAACATTCTAGAGTCACCTCTGGCCCACCCTAATGGCGATATCTCGAAAAGGGGCTTCCACCTATAGACCTAATGTCCACTCCCTCTTAAAATGCTCAGTAACACCTTTCGTTTGATACCCATATCGTACAAACAATTCTAGAGTCACCCCTGGCCCACCCTATTGGCGATGTCTCGAAAAGGCCTCCACCTATAGACCATAATGCCCACTCCCTCTTAAAAATGCTCAGTAACACATTTCGTTTGATACCCATATCGTACAAACATTCTAGAGTCACCCCCTGGCCCACCCTAATGGCGATATCTCGAAAAGGCGTCCACCTATAGACCTAATGCCCACTCCCTCTCTTA